>NC_060184.1:26527826-26770326 GCF_021184085.1 Oncorhynchus gorbuscha | reverse complement strand
ATTAGAAAATAGTCTGACTCTGTTTAATTGTAAATCAAGTTTAAGAACTGCCTGGAGAGTCATCACTCGGTGCATCCAATGAATAAAGGAAAAATCCATTATCTGGCAACCATTTTATTCAAAAAAATAAATTCCATAACAAAGGGGGTGGAGCAGGGGAGGGAGAGAGGGGTGATGGTTGGCCATGCGGCCGCACGGATGGTGAAGGCGTAAGCGCTGTGTGTGAGAGAAAACGTAGACTGGCCCCAGGCAGAACGTTTGGCATGCGCCATCCACTCATCCTAAATTCCTTTCTTCTCCTCCTCTCTGTGTTCAGGCCCATGTCTGAACTGGGCCAGCTGGGTGATAACAGGCTGGATGGGGGGCTGGGTGATGACAGGCTTGGTGGGGGGCTGGGTGATAACAGGCTGGGTGGGGGATGGGTAATGACAGGCTGGGTGGGGGGCTGGGTGATAACAGGCTGGGTGATAACAGGCTGGGTGGGGGCTGGGTGATAACAGGCTGGGTGATAACAGGCTGGATGGGGGCTGGGTGATAACAGGCTGGGTGATAACAGGCTGGATGGGGGTCTGGGTGATAACAGGCTGGGTGATAACAGGCTGGGTGGGGGCTGGGTGATAACAGGCTGGGTGGGGGGCTGGGTGATAACAGGCTGGATGGGGGCTGGGTAATGACATGCTGGGTGGGGGGCTGGGTGATAACAGGCTGGGTGGGAGGCTGGGTAATGACAGGCTGGGTGATAACAGGCTGGGTGATAACAGGCTGGATGAGGGGCTGGGTTATAACAGGCTGGGTGATAACAGGCTGGGTGGGAGGCTGGGTAATGACAGGCTGGGTGATAACAGGCTGGGTGATAACAGGCTGGATGGGGGCTGGGTTATAACAGGCTGGATGGGGGCTGGGTAATGACAGGCTGGGTGGGGGCTGGGTGATAACAGGCTGGGTGATAACAGGCTGGGTGATAACAGGCTGGGTGGGGGCTGGGTGATAACAGGCTGGGTGAGGGGCTGGGTATGACAGACTGGGTGATAACAGGCTGGGTGGGGGGCTGGGTAATGACAGGCTGGGTGGGGGGCTGGGTAATGACAGGCTGGGTGGGGGGCTGGGTGGGTGATAACAGGCTGGGTGGGGGCTTGGTAATGACAGGCTGGGTAATGACAGGCTGGGTGATAACAGGCTGGGTGAGGGGCTGGGTATGACAGACTGGGTGATAACAGGCTGGGTGGGGGGCTGGGGGATAACAGGCTGGGTGGGGGGCTGGGTAATGACAGGCTGGGTGGGGGGCTGGGTAATGACAGGCTGGGTGGGGGCTGGGTGGGTGATAACAGGCTGGGTGGGGGCTTGGTAATGACAGGCTGGGTGGGGGCTTGGTAATGACAGGCTGGGTGGGGGGCTGGGTAATGACAGGCTGGGTGGGAGGCTGGGTGGGTGATAACAGGCTGGGTGGGGGCTTGGTAATGACAGGCTGGGTGATAGAGTTCAAGTTCAAGTTTTATTTGGCACATGTGAAATGCTTAGGCCCTACCCAACAGTGCATTAATCAATATCAAAATAGTGTAACTAATAATAAAAAATCATGGAAAAATATATATACACATATAAAAATAAACACGAGAGATAAGCTATATACAGGGTCAGTGCCAGTACCAAATGTACAATGTACAGGGATACTGGAGTAATTGAGGTGGATATGTACATTAGGAGACTAGGAGACTCAATATTAAAGTGTCTCTAATGTTTGTTATACTCAGTGTACACGTAAACAGGAGTAATATTAGTAGCAGGATAAATAGATCGATACTAATGGTAATGTCAATCAATAATCAATGAACAGCAGCGTAGTGGTGGTAATAAATCTAGACAATAATAATTTTAGCAGCAGCGTAGATGTGAGGGGGAGCAGTAGTTGTTAGCTATTTAACATTCTCATGGCCAGGGGATAGAAGCTCTTTAGGAGTTTGTTCCTTGATGGACCGGTACCGCCTGTCGGACGGGAGCATGGGGAACAGTCCATGTCTCGGGCCTTTCTCAGACACTGCCTGGCATGTACGTCCTGGGTGGGTGGGATCTCACCCGCAGTGTAGAAGGCTACAGGGTCAAGGCTGACTGGGTGGGGGGGAAGGGGGGGTCCTCTGGATCCTCATTAGGAACAGACAGACTGTTACCACCAGCATGCCAGCCTGGGGGACAGAGAGCAGGGCAGAGGGAAGGATGTAGGGATGGTTTGGCTGCTATTAGGGTGGTCTGGGGCTCTCAGCTCTTCTTCTTTTAATGGAGGAAGGAGTTCACACGGAGCCAGAAAATCAGTGAACTTCTGATTTCTTCTGGTAATCAGCTTAATATGACTTTGTCGATAGTACGAATGTCCTCCTATTCATAACACTGACAATTGATGGAGTGAGTGAGCCATTTGCATCAGCTATGGGGAATGAAGAGAGATATTTACGATGTGTGACGCCTAGCAAAATGTTCAATCTCTGTGTGAGAGTGAAAAACTCCTGAACGGTAAACAAGGAGGGGTCTCAGTCCATTAATTGTCAGAGACACGATAGAAAGAAAAGGTCCATGTGATTGGTCCCTGTGAGGCAGGAGGCCGGGAGGGGAGCGGAGCATGGCACAGAGGCAGGTGGATCGTGGGGGAAATTCTGGAGGCAACAACCACAGGCTCTGACGCGTGGCCGCCTGCCTCTCAGCCTTCTGATGTGAAATGAAAGTAGCATCACACGGAGGTTTGCTTTTCCCTCTCCTGCCTTTGTATAAAGCTCTGGACTGGCTGAGACTGGATAAACAAGGAGAAGAGGAGTGTAGGGTGCTGTGACAGGCAGCAATCAGACTGGCTTTGTCTTCTGCAGGGGGAAAACGGGTAGTTTAGCAGCCAGTGCTTTACCTGCAATTAAGACACTAAAAATATAACTGTGTTAAAAGCACCCAGTCTGTCAGCTGCATCTAGGAATAATTTGTTCCTTTGTTGTGGTGCATGGAGGACAAGACAACACATTCCATTATCAGTGATCTCTATACCTCTCTGGGCTGTCACACTTTATTGAACAAACAGGGAGCTGTGTAGGATTGGGGCTAAATATATTCACACTACTGCAGAGAGCATGCAGAGAGTATGTCGATCAGAAATAAATGTAGGTTTAGATGTGTTCTTAAAGGGGGTACAAATGCGTGTCACTGTAGTGGGACCATGTAAGGTACGTCCTTTGTACCTTTAGTTATAGGTACATAATTGTAACCTTGCAGTTCGCACCTTATCTAAAAGAGACAATAGTGTACCTTAGGGGACAAGATAGTACAGGTAGAAAAAAGTACCCGTGGAAAAGGTAAAAATGTGCCTCTTTAGGGTACCACCATAGTGACAAAGCTGTTTGCTTCTTTTAAGTGGCAAAAATGTATCTCTAAAAAAGTTTTTGTGTGTTTTTTTTAACACTGTAGGGTGTAAAGTCTTATTTGCATATTTACCAGAGTGCCTTTCAAGTGAATATCAGGGTTACCGGTACCACCCATGACTGCTGTTGCTAGTGACAGAGACATGGTTGTTGCCTTCAGGGCTTTCAGTCCTGTTGCCTTCACCAAGTGAGTGCCTAAGTAAATATTTTATCATTGAAATTAAACTCTTTATGACAATACATTACATACAGTACCTGTCACAAGTCTGGACACACCTACTCATTCAAGGGTTTTTCTTTATTTTGACTAATTTCTACATTGTAGAATAATAGTAAAGACATCAAAACTATAAAATAACAAATATGGAATCATGTAGTAACCAAAAAAGTGTTGTTCAACGGGACAATGACCCAACACAGCTCCAGGCTGTGTAAGGGCTATTTGACCAAGAAGGGGAGTGAAGGGGCTGCATCAGATGACCAGGCCTCCACAATCAACTGACCTCAACCCAATTGAGATGGTTTGGGATGATTTGGAGCGAAGAGTGAAGGAAAAGAAGCCATCAAGTGTCAGCATATGTGGGAACCCCTTCAAGACTGTTGGAAAAGCATTCCAGGTGAAGCTGGTTGAGAGAATACCAAGAGTGTGCAAAGCTGTCATCAAGGCAAAGGGTGGCTACTTTTGAGAATACATTTTGATTTGTTTAATGTAGAAAATAGTACAAATAAAGAAAAACCCTGGAATGAGTAGGTGTGTGCAAACGTTTGACTGGCTTTGTGATATACAGTACCATAGTTTGACAGCCTGTTTTTACCCCAACACTGTGGTCTGAAACTGTCGGTTTGCGGGCCACATCGGGCAAGTCGCATTACGTTGGCTTGCAAAATTATATGTTTCCTATTGGAATCCAGACAGTTAGGATATCCCAAAATTTGAACTTTTAATCACCCGCAACCTGCATTTAGAACGACTGCCAAGATAGGGAACATTTTGTTAGGTTACAGCCTTATTCTAAAATGTATTAAATTGTTTTTTCCTCTCATCAATCTACACACAATACCCCATAAAAAAAAATTTCTGAAATATCACATTTACATAAGTATTCAGAACCTTTACTCAGTACTTTGTTGAAGCGATTACAGCCTCAAGTCCTCTTGGGTATGACGCTACAAGCTTGGCACACCTGTATTTGGGGATTTTCTCCCATTCTTCTCTCCCATGCTGCACAGCTATTTTCAGGTCTCTCCAGAGATCAAATCAAATCAAAGTTTATTTGTCACGTGCGCCGAATACAACAGGTGTAGTAGACCTTACAGTGAAATGCTTACTTACAGGCCAAAAGTGCAAAAAAGGTGTTAGGTTAGTAAAGAAATAAAAACAGTAAAAACACAGGCTATAAAGGTAGCGAGACTACATACAGTCACCGGTTAGTCAGGCTGATTGAGGTAGTATGTACATGTAGATATGGTTAAAGTGACTATGCATATGAGATAAACAGAGAGTAGCAGTAGCGTAAAAGTGGGGTTGGCGGGTGGCGGGACACAATGCAGATAGCCTGGTTAGCCAATGTGCTGGAGCACTGGTTGGTCGGCCCAATTGAGGTAGTATGTACATGAATGTATAGTTAAAGTGACGATGCATATATGATAAACAGAGAGTAGCAGCAGCGTAAAAAGAGGGTTTGTGGGGGGCACACAATGCAAATAGTCCGGGTAGCCATTTGATTACCTTTTCAGGAATAGGCTTTGTCGTGCCCTCTTCACGACTGTCTTGGTGTGTTTGGACCATTCTAGTTTGTTGTTGATGTTTTTTACACCTAGGAACTTGAAGCTCTCAACCTGCTCCACTACAGCCACGTCGATGAGAATCGGGGCATGCTCGGTCCTCCTTTTCCTGTAGTTCACAATCATCTCCTTAGTCTTGGTTACGTTGAGGGATAGGTTGATATTCTGGCACCACACGGCCAGGTCTCTGACCTCCTTCCTATAGACTGTCTCGTCGTTGTCTGTGATTAGGCCTACCACTGTTGTGTCGTCTGCAAACTTAATGATGGTGTTGGAGTCGTGCCTGGCCATGCAGTCGTGGGTGAACAGGGAGTACAGGAGTGGACTGAGCACGCACCCCTGTGAAGCTCCTGTTTTGAGGATCAGCGTGGCAGATGTGTTGCTCCCTACCCTCACCACCTGGGGGCGGCCCGTCAGGAAGTCCAGGATCCAGTTGCAGTGGGAGGTGTTTAGTCCCAGGATCCTTAGCTTAGTGATGAGCTTTGAGGATACTATGGTGTTGAACGCTGATCTGTAGTTAATGAATAGCATTCTCACATAGGTGTTCCTTTTGTCCAGGTGGGAAAGGGCAGTGTGGAGTCCAATAGAGATTGCATCATCTGTGGATCTGTTTGGGCCGTATGGAAATTGGAGTGTGTCTAGGGTTTCTGGGATAAAGGTGTTGATGTGAGCCATTACCAGCCTTTCAAAGCACTTCATGGATGTGAGTGCTATATAGGTCTGTAGTCATTTAGGCAGGTTGCCTTTGTGTTCTTGGGCACAGGGACTATGGTGGTCTGCTTGAAACATGTTGGTATTACAGACTCAGGGACATGTTGAAAATGTCAGTGAAGACACCTGCCAGTTGGTCAGCACATGCCCGGAGATGTACAATTGGGTTCATGTCCGGGCCCTGGTTGGGCCACTCAAGGACATTCAGAGACTTGTCCCGACGCCACTCCTACGTTGTCTTGGCTGTGTGCTTAGGGTCGTTGTCCTGATGGAAGGTGAACCTTTGCCCCAGTCTGGGGTCCTAAGTGCTCTGGAGCAGGTTTCATTAAGGATCTCTCTGTACTTTGCACCGTTCATCTTTGCCTTGTTCCTGACTAGTCTCCCAGTCCATGCCGCTGTAAAACATCCCAACAGCATGATGCTGCTACCACCATGTTTCACGGTAAGGATGGTGCCACGTTTCCTCCAGACATGACGCTTGGCATTCAGGCCAAAGAGTTTAATCTTGGTTTAATCAGACCAGATAATCTTGTTTCTCATGGTCTAAGAGTCTTTAGGTGCCTTTTGGCAAACTCCAAGTGGGCTGTCATGTGCCTTTTACTGAGGAGTGGCCTGATTGGTGGAGTGCTGCAGAGATGGTTGTCCTTCTGGAAGGTTCTCCCATCTCCACAGAGGAACTCTAGAGCTCTGTCAGAATGATCATCGGGTTCTTGGTCAAATCAAATCAAATTTTATTGGTCACATACACATGGTTAGCAGATGTTAATGCGAGTGTAGCGAAATGTGATTGCTTCTAGTTCCAACAGTGCAGTAATATCTAACAAGTCATCTAACAATTACACAACAACTACATAATACACACAAATATAACGGGATGGAAAAAGAATGACATACATATACAGTGTACATACATATACAGTGTACATACATATACAGTGTACATACATATACAGTGTACATACATATACAGTGTACATACATATACAGTGTACATACATATACAGTGTACATACATATACAGTGTACATACATATACAGTGTTATACAGTGTACATACATATACAGTGTACATACATATACAGGCTCCAATCAAGTTGTAGGAACATTTCAAGGATGATCAATGGAAACAGAATGCACCTGAGGTCAATTTCGAGTCTCATAGCAAATTTTCTGAAAATGTATGTAAATAGGCTCTTTCTGTTTTTTAAACATTTCTAAAAACCTGTTTTCGCTTTGTCCTTATGGGGTATTGTGTGTAGATGAGGATTTTTAAATTTTTAAATCCATTTTAGAATAAGACTGTAACGTAACAAAATGTGGAAAAAGTCAAGGGGTCTTAATACTTTCCTAAGGCACTGTACAGCTGAACTTACATTATCTATTTTTATCTTTTTGTTCCCCCTGG
This sequence comes from Oncorhynchus gorbuscha, assembly GCF_021184085.1. Lineage (NCBI taxonomy): Eukaryota > Metazoa > Chordata > Actinopteri > Salmoniformes > Salmonidae > Oncorhynchus > Oncorhynchus gorbuscha. Next base: position 26,763,033 of record NC_060184.1, on the reverse strand, counting down.
AACAATAATGTACCCTAAATATTACTATTCTCCATCCCTAACCCCTGACCGATAAACAGAATACAGAAATCAAAAACCCAGGAACAGTGACTAAAGCATCTAAATCTTTTATGGAAACTGACAGTAATAATATTCTGTATCTGGAAAATAATGAATCTTATAAACATTGCTTGGTTGAACTATTGTTCTTTTGTTTCTCTATGAAGGCACGAAGCTTCAGTACTTTTCAGATCTCAAAGCACTACACTCTCCTACTGCACTGCACTCCACCATCTCAGTGGTCCAATCCAAATTGTAATAATGATGCTGAAGTTCCTGTAATCGCCGTCATTTGTTCACCCCGAGGAGTAGCAGTCCTAGTGTGAGACAGGAGAGGGGGGCGGGGGTGAAGAAAGAGAGGGGGAGAGAGAGAGAGAGGGGGGGAAAGACAGAATGAGGAGAGACAAAGAGGAGAGAGGGGTAGAGGAAGAGTGAGGGTTTGAGCGAGAGACAGAGAGACAGAGAGACAGAGAGACAGAGAGACAGAGAGACAGAGAGACAGAGAGACAGAGAGAGAGAGAGACAGAGAGACAGAGAGACAGACAGAGAGACAGAGAGAAGAAAGAGATTATTTCCCAGGATGGGTTCTCTCCAGAGCCAAGCCCAACACTTCCTCAGACAGTAATATCATGCAAAATGGTCCAGCTGTGCTTTCATCTCCTAATGTCATTACAGTGAGCAGGTAGAGATCAGGGGTTCTCCTCCCCTGTAATGTGGTTCACCTCTCCGCTGCATTCTCCTCCCCTGTAATGTGGTTCACCTCTCCGCTGCATTCTCCTCCCCTGTAATGTGGTTCACCTCTCCGCTGCATTCTCCTCCCCTGTAATGTGGTTCACCTCTCCGCTGCATTCTCCTCCCCTGTAATGTGGTTCACCTCTCCGCTGCATTCTCCTCCCCTGTAATGTGGTTCACCTCTCCGCTGCATTCTCCTCCCCTGTAATGTGGTTCACCTCTCCGCTGCATTCTCCTCCCCTGTAATGTGGTTCACCTCTCCGCTGCATTCTCCTCCCCTGTAATGTGGTTCACCTCTCCGCTGCATTCTCCTCCCCTGTAATGTGGTTCTCCTCCTCTGTAATGTGGTTCACCTCTCCGCTGCATTCTCCTCCCCTGTAATGTGGTTCACCTCTCCGCTGCATTCTCCTCCCCTGTAATGTGGTTCTCCTCCTCTGTAATGTGGTTCACCTCTCCGCTGCATTCTCCTCCCCTGTAATGTGGTTCACCTCTCCGCTGCATTCTCCTCCCCTGTAATGTGGTTCACCTCTCCGCTGCATTCTCCTCCCCTGTAATGTGGTTCACCTCTCCACTGCATTCTCCTCCCCTGTAATGTGGTTCACCTCTCCGCTGCATTCTCCTCCCCTGTAATGTGGTTCACCTCTCCGCTGCATTCTCCTCCCCTGTAATGTGGTTCACCTCTCCGCTGCATTCTCCTCCCCTGTAATGTGGTTCACCTCTCCGCTGCATTCTCCTCCCCTGTAATGTGGTTCACCTCTCCTCCCCTGCATTCTCCTCCCCTGTAATGTGGTTCACCTCTCCGCTGCATTCTCCTCCCCTGTAATGTGGTTCACCTCTCCGCTGCATTCTCCTCCCCTGTAATGTGGTTCACCTCTCCGCTGCATTCTCCTCCCCTGTAATGTGGTTCACCTCTCCGCTGCATTCTCCTCCCCTGTAATGTGGTTCTCTTCCTCTGTAATGTGGTTCACCTCTCCGCTGCATTCTCCTCCCCTGTAATGTGGTTCTCTTCCTCTGTAATGTGGTTCACCTCTCCGCTGCATTCTCCTCCCCTGTAATGTGGTTCTCTTCCTCTGTAATGTGGTTCACCTCTCCGCTGCATTCTCCTCCCCTGTAATGTGGTTCACCTCTCCGCTGCATTCTCCTCCCCTGTAATGTGGTTCTCCTCCTCTGTAATGTGGTTCACCTCTCCGCTGCATTCTCCTCCCCTGTAATGTGGTTCTCCTCCTCTGTAATGTGGTTCACCTCTCCGCTGCATTCTCCTCCCCTGTAATGTGGTTCACCTCTCCGCTGCATTCTCCTCCCCTGTAATGTGGTTCTCCTCCTCTGTAATGTGGTTCACCTCTCCGCTGCATTCTCCTCCCCTGTAATGTGGTTCACCTCTCCGCTGCATTCTCCTCCTCTGTAATGTGGTTCTCTTCCTCTGTAATGTGGTTCACCTCTCCGCTGCATTCTCCTCCCCTGTAATGTGGTTCACCTCTCCGCTGCATTCTCCTCCCCTGTAATGTGGTTCACCTCTCCGCTGCATTCTCCTCCTCTGTAATGTGGTTCACCTCTCCGTTGCATTCTCCTCCCCTGTAATGTGGTTCACCTCTCCGCTGCATTCTCCTCCCCTGTAATGTGGTTCACCTCTCCGCTGCATTCTCCTCCCCTGTAATGTGGTTCACCTCTCCGCTGCATTCTCCTCCCCTGTAATGTGGTTCTCCTCCCCTGTAATGTGGTTCACCTCTCCGCTGCATTCTCCTCCCCTGTAATGTGGTTCACCTCTCCGCTGCATTCTCCTCCCCTGTAATGTGGTTCACCTCTCCGCTGCATTCTCCTCCCCTGTAATGTGGTTCACCTCTCCGCTGCATTCTCCTCCCCTGTAATGTGGTTCACCTCTCCGTTGCATTCTCCTCCCCTGTAATGTGGTTCACCTCTCCGCTGCATTCTCCTCCCCTGTAATGTGGTTCACCTCTCCGCTGCATTCTCCTCCCCTGTAATGTGGTTCACCTCTCCGTTGCATTCTCCTCCCCTGTAATGTGGTTCACCTCTCCGCTGCATTCTCCTCCCCTGTAATGTGGTTCACCTCTCCGCTGCATTCTCCTCCCCTGTAATGTGGTTCACCTCTCCGCTGCATTCTCCTCCCCTGTAATGTGGTTCACCTCTCCGCTGCATTCTCCTCCCCTGTAATGTGGTTCACCTCTCCGCTGCATTCTCCTCCCCTGTAATGTGGTTCACCTCTCCGTTGCATTCTCCTCCCCTGTAATGTGGTTCACCTCTCCGCTGCATTCTCCTCCCCTGTAATGTGGTTCACCTCTCCGCATTCTCCTCCCCTGTAATGTGGTTCACCTCTCCGCTGCATTCTCCTCCCCTGTAATGTGGTTCACCTCTCCGCTGCATTCTCCTCCCCTGTAATGTGGTTCTCCTCCCCTGTAATGTGGTTCACCTCTCCGCTGCATTCTCCTCCTCTGTAATGTGGTTCTCCTCCCCTGTAATGTGGTTCACCTCTCCGCTGCATTCTCCTCCTCTGTAATGTGGTTCTCCTCCTCTGTAATGTGGTTCACCTCCTCTGTAATGTGGTTCACCTCCTCTGTAATGTGGTTCTCCTCCTCTGTAATGTGGTTCTCCTCCTCTGTAATGTGGTTCTCCTCCTCTGTAATGTGGTTCTCCTCCCCTGTAATGTGGTTCTCCTCCCCTGTAATGTGGTTCTCCTCCTCTGTAATGTGGTTCTCCTCCTCTGTAATGTGGTTCTCCTCCTCTGTAATGTGGTTCTCCTCCTCTGTAATGTGGTTCACCTCCTCTGTAATGTGGTTCACCTCCTCTGTAATGTGGTTCACCTCCTCTGTAATGTGGTTCACCTCCTCTGTAATGTGGTTCACCTCCTCTGTAATGTGGTTCACCTCCTCTGTAATGTGGTTCTCCTCCTCTGTAATGTGGTTCTCCTCCTCTGTAATGTGGTTCACCTCTCCGCTGCATTCTCCTCCTCTGTAATGTGGTTCTCCTCCCCTGTAATGTGGTTCACCTCTCCGCTGCATTCTCCTCCTCTGTAATGTGGTTCTCCTCCTCTGTAATGTGGTTCACCTCTCCGCTGCATTCTCCTCCTCTGTAATGTGGTTCTCCTCCCCTGTAATGTGGTTCTCCTCCTCTGTAATGTGGTTCACCTCTCCGCTGCACGGCGCCTGACACACTCTTTGCATCTCCAAAGAAACGTCAGATCAGAAAAAAAGAGGAGAGACGGATCGCTTCCCTTCTGTGCTCCAGACACGTCTCGGAGTCTCCTCTAAATGCATATTTTTCTTCCCATAATTCATCTTGAGCAACAAATGCATTATTAGAGAAGCAAAGAGAGAGCGTCACTCATGGGAAGAGAGAGAGCGTTTTCATGTGCTGCCAATGCTCCAGATTCGCATATTCATATACTATATAGACTGACAGTGTAGAATAACCCTCTGTCAAGGAGATGCAGAAACATATCTCAAATATACTATGTTTAGTATTTCATAACCTTGCGCTGGGGCGATGTAGGACAACTGGTGAATTTATGTGCTTTCACCATTATTTTGGACATGATGACAGCTGAATCTGCAGCGAGGAGGGTGATGAAAAATGAATGTCAAAGTGCCAGGCAGGCCGTAACTCACACACACACACACACACACACACACACACACACACACACACACACACACACACACACACACACACACACACACACACACACACACACACACACACACACACACACACACACACACACACACACACACACACACACACAGGAAATGTCAGAGTGGTGCTAGCGCAGCAGAGTGAGAGTGACTGAGGCAGATCTGGACTTGGTCCTGGCTGTGACCTGAGTGGTTGTGGCAAGCCAGCCAGGCGGAACAGGCCAGGGTAGGCTAGGGTAAGGCAGGGTAGGCTAGGGTAAGGCAGGGTAGGACAGGGTAAGGCAGGAGAGGGTAGGGTAGGGCAGGGTAATGCAGGGTAGGCCAGGGTAAGGCAGGGTAGGCCAGGGTAGGCCAGGGTAAGGCAGGGTAGGATAGGCCAGGGTAAGGCAGGGGAGGGTAAGGCAGGGTAGGCCAGAGTAAGGCAGGGTAAGGCAGGGTAGGGTAGGGTAGGGCAGGGTAAGGCACGGGAGGGTAGGGTAGGGTAGGCAGGGGAGGGTAGGGAAAAGCAGGGGAGGGTAGGGTAGGGCAGGGTAAGGTAGAGTAGGCCAGGGTACGGCATGGGAGGGGAGGGTAGGCCAGAGTAAGGCAGGAAAGGCCAGGGTAAGGCAGGGGAGGGGAGGGTAGGGCAGGGTAAGGCAGAGTAGGCCAGGGTAAGGCAGAGTAGGCCATGGTAAGGCAGGGGAGGCCAGGGTAAGGCAGGGGAGGCCAGGGTAAGGCAGGGGAGGCCAGGGTAAGGCAGGGGAGGCCAGGGTAAGGGAGGGGAGGCCAGGGTAAGACTGAGTAGACCAGAGTAAGGCAGGGTAGGCCAGGGTAAGGCAGGGTAGGCCAGGGTAAGGCAGGGTAGGCCAGGGTAAGGCAGGGTAAGGCAGAGTAGGCCAGGGTAAGGCAGGGTAGGCCAGGGTAGGCCAGGGTAAGGCAGGGTAGGCCAGTGTAAGGCAGGGGAGGGGAGGGTAGGTGGGAATAGGATGGATCTCCAGATCCAGACCACAACGTAAGGCAGAGAGTAAGGACAGACGATTGAACATGCCACATACAGTACAGTTGTGGCCAAAAGTTTTGAGAATAATACATTTCCACAAAGTTTGCTGCTTCAGTGTCTTTAAATATTTTTGTCAGATGTTACTATGGAATACTGAAGTATAATTTTAAGCATTTCATAAGTGTCAAAGGCCTTTATTGACAATTACATGAAGTTGATGCAAAGAGTCAATATTTGCAGTGTTGACCCTTCTTTTTCAAGATCTCTGCAATCCACCCTGGCATGCTGTCAATTAACCTCTGGGCCACATCCTGACTGATGGCAGCCCATTCTTGCATAATCAATGCTTGGAGTTTGTCAGAATTTGTGGGTTTTTGTTTGTCTACCCGCCTCTTGGGGATTGAATGTTCTCAATGGGATTAAGGTCTGGGGAGTTTCCTGGCCATGGACCCAAAATATTGTTCCCCGAGCCACTTAGTTATCACTTTTGCCTTATGACAAGGTGCTCCATCATGCTGGAAAAGGCAGTGTTTGTCACTAAACTGTTCCTGGATGGTTGGGAGAAGTTGCTCTCAGAGGATGTGTTGGTACCATTCTTTATTCATGGCTGTGTTCTTAGGCAAAATTGTGAGTGAGCCCACTCCCTTGGCTGAGAAGGAACCCCACACATGAATGGTCTCAGGATGCTTTACTGTTGGCATGACACAGGACTGATGGTAGCGTTCACCTCGTCTTCTCCGGACAAGCTTTTTTTTCGGATGCCCCAAACAATCGGCAAGGGTATTCATCAGAGAAATGACTTTACCCCAGTCCTCAGCAGTCCAATCCCTGTACCTTTTACAGAATATCAGTCTGTCCCTGGTATTTTTCCTGTAGAGAAGCGGCTTCTTTGCTGCCCTTCTTGACACCAGGTCATGCTCCAAAAGTCTTCGCCTCACTGTGCATGCAGATGCACTCACACCTGCCTGCTGCCATTCCTGAGCAAGCTCTGTACTGGTGGTGCCCCGATCACACAGCTGAATCAACTTTAGGAGACGGTCCTGGTGCTTGCTGGACTTTCTTGAGTGCCCTGAAGCCTTCTTCACAGCAATTGAACCCCTCTCCTTGAAGTTCTTGATGATCTGATAAATGATTGATTTAGGTGCAATCTTACTGGCAGCAATATCCTTGCCTGTGAAGCCCTTTTTGTGCAAAGCAATGATGACGGCACGTGTTTCCTTGCAGGTAACCATGGTTGACAGAGGAAGAACAATGATTCCATCCTCCTTTTGAAGCTTCCAGTCTGTTATTCGAACTCAATCAGCATGACATAGTGATCTGCAGCCTTGTCCGTGTCAACACTCACACCTGTGTTAACGAGAGAATCACTGACATGTCAGCTGGTCCTTTTGTGGCAGGGCTGAAATGCAGTGGAAATGTTTTTTTGAGATTCAGTTCATTTGCATGGCAAATAGGGACTTTGCAATTAATTGCAATTCATCTGATCACTCTTCATAACATTCTGGAGTATATGCAAATTGCCATCATACAAACTGAGGCAGCAGACTTTGTGAAAATAAATATTTGTGTCATTCTCAAAACTTTTGGTCACACCTGACTAGCTGTCACACTTGGAGGATGTGAGAAGGGTGTAATTGAGGCCTGCAATTTGGGGCGTTCTTGCATGTGGGCATTTCTGCTTCCAGTACAGTAGGTGGCGTTAAAGCATGTTAACGTTGGATGCCAGCAGCCGATAAACCCCACAGAAGAAGGGGCGACAACGGTAGCTAACAAGCTGTGCACCGGTACACAATGTTCTTCGTCCCCGCCTGTCGGGCACTGTTTCCCATAATACTGTTAAATACGGCTGGTGTTTGGCAGGTGGCAGTGAAGGACACTGTGTGCTAGCTTAGCCAGCTAGTCCAGTACACAGCAGGTGGGAGGCGGGGACAACACCATCTGCTAGCTAGCTAACTAGCATGCTAGCTAGCCAGTACACAGTGTCCCTAACTAGCAAGCTAGCTAGTTAGCGAACACAAGGTGTCGCCCCAGCCTCCCGCCTGCTGTGCTAGTGGGAGGCAGGGATGACATTGTCCTGTCGGGCATAATTGTCTCCGCGGGAACCTCTGGTACGTGGGCATTCCTGATGCAGGTATGGCCACATGCAGGAATGCCCTGAACTGCGGGCTGCAGTTGCACACGATTAGAGAAAGTAGTAGCTTTAAGGGAACGACACACGCATCACTACAATGCATTATAATGGGAAGGCTTGTTTGGGTATGAAGAGTGGGTAGGACAGGGAAGGGTGTGTGGTGGTAAGGGGGGTTTGAGGAATGGGTTAGGTAAATATGGGGGAGTGGAGATTGTGGTAGGGAAGGAAGCATGGGACATAGACCATTCCTCCTGACTCCTGTTCATGACTGACTCAATGCAGAAAGGAGCGACAGACTCGGTGCCCTGCCTCTCATTCAATATTCATGATAGCCTCCCTCTGGCTGTGCTGATGCTGTACTGAATGCTGCTCTGCCTCCCTGCATCTTAATCCACACTGAGCTCCCCTCTCCCTGGGACACTGAGCTAGCTCTTCCCATCTCCCTGGCCTAGTTTAGGCTGCTGCCACTGGGCTGCTCTGAGGGCTGTTTGGAGGGTCAGTGCTAATCGCTGGTTTACATATGTCCTGTCCAGTGGCATCACAGCGCTGCAGCTAACAGGGGAGGAGAGCATTCAGCTGGGCCCTGTCCCAGTGTAGTCCCCGCATCGACCAGCTGCCAGGGACAGAACCTGAATTTGAATAACGCCTGCAGTGTGTGTGTGTGTGTGTGTGTGTGTGTGTGTGTGTGTGTGTGTGTGTGTGTGTGTGTGTGTGTGTGTGTGTGTGTGTGTGTGTGTGTGTGTGTGTGTGTGTGTGTGTGTGTGTGTGTGTGTGTGTGTGTGTGTGTGTGTGTTGGATATGGAACAGGGACAGGGGATGTTATAAAAATTGGTGACATGGAGCAAGAGAGAAAGAACAAGAGAGAGATCTGCATTGGATCAAAAGTAATTATTCACAACAGGAGGCTGCAGAGTTAATTCAACCAATCAGAGCGAAGATGGGGGATGGGAAGAGAGAGAGACTGAGGGAGAGGGGGAGAGAGAGAGAGAAATACAGTGGGAGAGAGAAACCCTGTTTAAAGGAATCACTTCAAAGCTACACTTCTTCTAGCCTTTCATTACATAGCACACTCCAGAAAGACCATCCTATAAATTAAAACGGTAATGACCATGGGTGACCTCTGCATTCAGGATGTTAACAGTGCAGTCATAGCAGGTTAATGAGGAAGTGGTGATTCCACACCAGGAGCTAGCTTTATGACACCGATCAGTTATAAAATGGCTGACATTTCACCAGTGCTTTTGTCCTGGACATAATACTAAATGTCTTCACTGCTAGCATAACAAGTCAGGTCAATTGTCTGAGGGGAAGCTCTCTATGCATCTACTCCAGGAATATGTAACTGCTTTCCAGTCACCAGAATATTGACATTATGTACTGACATTGAAAGACAACACGGGCTGGCACTAAGTGATGCATGCATGTACAGTACCAGTCAAAAGTTTGGATTCACCTACTCATTCAATGTTTTTTCTATATTTTTACATTGTAAAATAATAGTGAAGACATCAAAACTATGAAATAACACATAATGAATTATGTAGTAATCAAAAGTGTTAAACAAATCAAAATATATTTTATATTTGAGATTCTCCAAAGTAGCCACCCTTTGCCTTGATGACAGCTTTGTACACGCTTGGCATTCTCTAAACCAGCTTCATGCGGTAATCACCTGGAATGCATTTCAACTAACAGGCGTCCCTTTCTTTCCTTCTTAATGCGTTTGAGCCAATCAGTTGTGTTGTGACATGGTAGGGTTGGTATACAGAGGATAGCCCTATTTGATAAAAGACCAATGCTGCGGTTCAAACTCATAAAAGACACACCCTCCACTTACCCTCGCCTTATGCAATCATAACTGACTACAGTGCATATGAAGCACCCACAAGCTACCGAGGGCTGAAAACAATCATTGCGGGATGAACGAGTGACAGATTTCTGGGCTGGGAGGCCCAGTGGACACTGGTGTATGGTGTTTCCTCCAACACGTTGGTGCGGCTGGCTTCCGGGTTAAGTGGGAATTGTGTCAAGAAGCAGTGCTGCTTGGTTGGGTTGTGTTTCGGAGGAGATCAGCTTTAATAGTGCAGATAGATTTCAGATATAGATACATTGCCAATCCCCTATATATTTTTGGGGTAAACATATTTTCTATATATACACATATATACATGCACAAACATATACAGTATATATAGATATACATACAAATACACATACATAAACTCAGCAAAAAAAGAAATGTCCTCTCACTGTCAACTGCATTTATTTTCAGCCAACTTAAATATATATCTGTATGAACACAACAAGATTCAACAGCTGAAACATAAATTGAACAAGTTCCACAGACATGTGACAAACAGAAATGGAATAATGTGTCACTGAACAAAGGGGGGTCAAAATCAAAAGTAACAATCAGTATCTGGTGTGGCCACCAGCTGCATTAAGTACTGCAGTGCATCTCCTCCTCAGGTACTGCACCAGATTTGCCAGTTCACGAGTAGTATGGCTGGTGGCACTGTCATGCTGGAGGGTCATGTCAGGAAGGGTACCACATAAGGGAGGAGGATGTCTTCCCTGTAACGCACAGCATTGAGATTGCTTGCAATGACAAGCTCAGTCTGATGCTGTGACACACCGCCCCAGACCCTCCACCTCCAAATCGATCCCGCTCCAGAGTACAGGCCTCAGTGTAACGCTCATTCCTTCGACAATAAACGCGAATCCGACCATCACCCCTGGTGAGACAAAACCACGACTCGTCAGTGAAGAGCACTTTTTGCCAGTCCTGTCTGGTCCAATGACGGTGGGTTTGTGCCCATAGGCGACGTTGTTGCCAGTGATGTTTGGTGAGGACCTGCCTTACAACAGGCCTACAAGCCCTCAGTCCAGCCTCTCTCAGCCTATTGCAGACAGTCTGAGCACTGATGGAGGGATTGTGCGTTCCTGGTGTAACTCGGCAGTTTTTGTTGCCATCCTGTACCTGTCCCGCAGGTGTGATGTTCGGATGCACCGATCCTGTGCAGGTGTTGTTACATGTGGTCTGCCACTGCGAAGACTATCAGCTGTCCGTCCTGTCTCCCTGTAGCTCTGTCTTAGCGTCTCACAATACGGACATTGCAATTTATTGCCCTGGCCACATCTGCAGTCCTCATGCCTCCTTGCAGCATGCCTAAGGCACATTCATGCAGATGAGCAGGGATCCTGGACATCTTTCTTTTGGTGTTTTTCAGAGTCAGTAGAAAGGCCTCTTTAGTTTGCTAAGTTTTCATAACTGTGACCTTAATTGCCTACCGTCTGTAAGATGTTAGTGTCTTAACAACCGTTCCATAGGTGCATGGTCATTAATTGTTTATGGTTCATGGGAAACAGTGTTTAAACCCTTTACAATGAAGATCTGTGAAGTTATTTGGATTTTTACGAATTATCTTTGAAAGACAGGGTCCTGAAAAGGGGACATTTCTTTTTTTGCTGAGTTTATATACACTGCTCAAAAAAATAAAGGGAACACTAAAATAACACATCCTAGATCTGAATGAATGAAATATTCTTATTAAATACTTTTTTCTTTACATAGTTGAATGAGCTGACAACAAAATCCCACAAAAATTGTCAATGGAAATCAAATTTATCAACCCATGGAGGTCTGGATTTGGAGTCACACTCAAAATTAAAGTGAAAAACCACACTACAGGCTGATCCAACTTTGATGTAATGTACTTTAAAACAAGTCAAAATTAGGCTCAGTAGTGTGTGTGGCCTCCATGTGCCTGTATGACCTCCCTACAATGCCTGGGCATGCTCCTGATGCGGTGGCGGATGGTCTCCTGAGGGATCTCCTCCCAGACCTGGACTAAAGCATCCGCCAACTCCTGGACAGTCTGTGGTGCAACGTGGCGTTGGTGGATGGAGCGAGACATGTCCCAGATGACACACTCCAGCCACATGAGGTCTAGCATTGTCTTGCATTAGGAGGAACCCAGGGCCAACTGCACCACCATATGGTCTCACAAGGGATCTGAGGATCTCATCTCGGTACCTAATGGCAGTCAGGCTACCTCTGGCGAGCACATGGAGGGCTGTGCGGCCCCCCAAAGAAATGCCACCCCACACCATGACTGACCCACCGCCAAACCGGTCATGCTGGAGGATGTTGCAGGCAGCAGAACGTTCTCCACGGCATCTCCAGACTCTGTCACGTCTGTCACATGTGCTCAGTGTGAACCTTCTTTCATCTGTGAAGAGCACAGGGCGCCAGTGGCGAATTTGCCAATCTTGGTGTTCTCTGGCAAATACCAAACGTCCTGCACGGTGTTGGGCTGTAAACACAACCCCCACCTGTGGACGTCGGGCCCTCATACCACCCTCATGGAGTCTGTTTCTGACCGTTTGAGAAGACACATGCACATTTGTGACCTGCTGGAGGTCATTTTGCAGGGCTCTGGCAGTGCTCCTCCTGCTCCTCCTTGCACAAAGGTGGAGGTAGCGGTCCTGCTGCTGGGTTGTTGCCCTCCTACGGCCTCCTCCATGTCTCCTGATGTACTGGCCTATCTCCTGGTAGCGCCTCCATGCTCTGGACACTACGCTGACAGACACAGCAAACCTTCTTGCCACAGCTCGCATTGATGTGCCATCCTGGATGAGCTGCACTACCTGAGCACTTGTGTGGGTTGTAGACTCCGTCTCAAGCTACCACTAGAGTGAAAGCACCGCCAGCATTCAAAAGTGACCAAAACATCAGCCAGGAAGCATAGGAACTGAGAAGTGGTCTGTGGTCACCACCTGCAGAACAACTACTTTATTGGGGGTGTCTTGCTAATTGCCTATAATTTCTACCTGTTGTCTATTCCATTTGCACAACAGCATGTGAAATGTATTGCTTCCTAAGCGGACAGTTTGATGTCACAGAAGTGTGATTGACTTGGAGTTACATTGTGTTGTTTAAGTGTTCCCTTTATTTTTTTGAGCAGTGTACATAAAATGGCGCCGGAGCAGAAGGCAGACGTTTTACGTACCCGCAACCGATTGATTTTTGTTTGTTTGTTTGTTATTTTTTTACTCATTTTGTATATAAATGTTACTGCTACCGTCTCTTATGACCGAAAATATCTTATAGACATCAGGACTGCAATTACTCACCACGGACTAGCAGAATCCTTTTTATTCTTTCACGACTCTGACGAGCCCGAGGCGGAGGATATACGGCTTCCTTGGGAACAGTCCCCGACCCCCGTGATCTGCGTGAAGAGGAGGTGGAGAAAGAGAGGCCAGAGAGCGGGCTGCCTTCTGAAAATTCGGAGGCGATTGAATAAACCCCCAATTCCCTCAATTCTGCTAGCAAACATGCAATCTTTGGAGAATAAAATCAATGAGTTACGGGAAGATGAAACTACTAACAGGACATTAAAAACTAACATCTTATGATTCACAGAGTCGTGACTGAACAACGACAATATCAACATACACCTGGCTGGTTATACGATGTACCGGCAGGATAGAACAGTGGCGTCTGGTAAGACAAGGGGCGGTGGACTATGTATTTTTGTAAATAACAGCTGGTGCACTATATCTAAGGAAGTCTCGAGCTATTGCTCGCCTGAGTTTGAATATATCATGGTAAGCTGTAGACCACACTATCTACAGAGAGAGTTCTCATCTGTATTCTTCGTAGCTATTGAATGAGCTGTATTCCACCATAAGCAAACAAGAAAACGCTCACCCAGAGGCAGCGCTCCTAGTAGCAGGGGACTTCAATGCAGGGAAACTTTAATCAGTTTTACCAAATATCTATCAGCATTTTAAATGTGCAACCAGAGGGAAAATAACTCATGACCAACTATAGTCCACACACAGAGATGCATACAAAGCACTCCCTCGCCCTCCATTTGGAAAATCTGACCAAATTTCCATCCTCCTGATTCTTGCTTACAAGCAAAAATGAAAGAGGGAAGGACCAGTGACTAGATCAATAAAAAAAGTAGTCAGATGAAGCAAATGCTAAGCTACCGGTGTGTTTTGCTAGCACAGACTGGAATTTGTTTCGTGATTCCTCCAATGGCATTGAGTAGTACACCACATCTGTCATTGTCTTCATCAATAAGTGCATCGATGACGTCGTCTACATTGTGACCGTACGTACATACCCCAACCAGAAGCCATCGATTACAGGCAGCATCCGCACTGAGCTAAAGGCTAGAGCTGCCACTTTCAAGGAGCGGGATTCTAACCCGGAAGATTATAAGAAATCCCGCTATGCCCTCCGACGAACCATCAAACAGGCAAAGCGTCAATACAGGACTAAGATCGAGTCATACTACACCAGCTCTTACGCTCATGTGGCAGGACTTGCAAACCATTACAGACTACAAAGGGAAGCATAGCCGAGAGCTGCCCTGTGACACACGCCTACCAGACGAGCTAAACAACTTCTATGCTCGCTTTGCGGCAAATAACACTGAAACATGCATGAGAGAACCAGCTGTACCGGAAGACTGTGTGATCACGCTCTCCGCAGCCGATGTGAGTAAGACATTTAGACAGGTCAACATTCAGGCCTAAGGTCCAGACGGATTACCAGGATGTGTACTGCAAGCATACGCTGACCAACTAGCAAGTGTCTTCATTGACTTTTTCAACCTCTCCCTATCATAGTCTGTAATATCAACATGTTTCAAACAGACCACCATAGTGCCTGTGCCCATGAACACTAAGGTAACCAGCCTAAATGACTACCGACCCGTAGCACCCACGTCTGTAGCCATGAAGTGCTTTGAAAGCCTGGTCAAGGCTCACATCAACACCATTATCCCAGAAACCCTAGACCCACTCCAATTTGCATACTGCCCCAACAGATCCACAGATGCAATCTCTATTGCACTCCACACTGCCCTTTCCCACCTAGACAAAAGGAACACCTATGTGAGAATGCTATTAATTGACTACAGCTTAGCATTCAACACCATAGTGCCCTTAAAGCTCATCAATAAGCTAAGGATCCTGGGACTAAACACCTCCCTCTGCAACTGGATCCTGGACTTCCTGACGGGCCGCCCCCAGGTGGTAAGGGTAGGTAACACACATCCTCCATGCTGATCCTCAAGACAGGGGCCCCTCAGGGGTGTGTGCTAAGCCCCCTCCTGTGCTCAATGTTCACTCATGACTGCATGACCAGGCACGACTCCAATACCATAATTTACATTTGCCGATGACACAACAGTGGTAGGCCTGATCACCGACAGCAACGAGACAGCCTATAGGGAGGTCGTCAGAGAACTGGCAGTGTGGTACCAGGACAAGAACCTCTCCCTCAACGTGATCACGTCAAAGGAGATGATTGTGGACTACAGGGAAAAGAGGACAGAGTACACCCCCATTCTCATCGACAGGGCTGCAGTGGAGCCAGTTGAGGGCTTCAAGTTCCTTGTTCCAACAAACTAACATGGTCCAAGCACACCAAGACAGTCGTGAAGCAGGCAGAACAAAACCTATTGCCCCTCAGGAGACTGAAAAGATTTGGCATGGGCCCTCAGATCCTCAAAATGTTCTACAACTGCACCATCGAGAGCATCCTGACTGATTGCATCACTGCCTGGTATGGCAACTGCTCGGCCTCCGATCGCAAGGCACTTGGTTGCATTTTTGGGTAGAGCAGACATTTCCATGTATTTGTGTTAGCTTCATGTGTGATAACTCCACCAGTCCTATTTCTGATATAATTTACAAAGTAAATTTAAAAAAAAGTTTTTTATCAATTAGTATATTTGAGTTTAACCACAATATTTGTTGTATTATTTGTTCTGTCTTTTCTGGTGGATTAAACTTAAATTGCAACCAACTTTCTATGGCTTGTTTAAAAAAATATATATATTTTGGAGATTATTTTGTTTTCAAATTACCAAAAGTGAACGGTTATAATCTGAATAATGGGAAAAGGCCCTTCTTGAACATGGAGTGAGACATTCATACTAATTTGCTAGAGAACCAGTTCAGATTTAAGTATAACTTTTGTATGACTGATGCCTTTAGTGAGAGGTCTAATGCTTTAATATTTAATCATTTCTGCCCTCCGATTTCATATTCACTATATTAATAGGCCCATTTCATTCTGTCTGGCTTGCCGTTCCAAATAAAATGAAATATTTTTGCTCATACAATTGAAAAAAAAGGTTGCTAGGTGTTTTCAAAACCATGAGCAAATAAGTCAACTGTGATATGACTAAAAATAGTTAATCAGGGTGATTGTTCCACAAATAGACGGGTATTTTCCTTTCCATGGTAGCAAGATCTTATCTATTTTTTCTAACTTTCTATAAAAATGTATTGGAGTGAGATTGAAATGAAACATATGCTTAAAGTACTTAACATCCTCTTTCAAAATATAGTTTGGTGAATCATGAGTGACATGAGTGAAAAATAGGTAGCATTTCTATGTTGAAGATTAGATTAAGAAACCGGATTATAATCTCCCACCATAATAAGAGTTTTCAAATGTTCAAAGAAGTGTGGATCATCATTATATGGACCTTATAGGTTAATGAGCCATACCTGTTTATGGACCAATAAACATATTCAACATCATCCATCTACCTTGAGGATCTGTTTGGACAATTTGCACATTTGGATCAAAATGACTGTTAATTAATATCACCACACCTTCTTTGCCCATGGGAGAGGTATATTTGTGGGATACACACACACACACACACACACACACACACACACACACACACACACACACACACACACACACACACACACACACACACACACACACACACACACACACACACACACACACAAAAACCCCTTTCCCCCACAAACAACCATAAGCTCAGATGCTCAACAGTTGTACCATCCCAGAGCCCAGAGCCCAACTCAAGAAAGGACTTGCTTTACGAGTTCATATACAGTTGAAGCTGTATAAGAAATTGAGCAAAAACTGGCAAAAATGGGGAGATTTGATTAACCATTGTCAAGTCCTAGGTGATGGGAGATCAGATACACCCCCTTTCCCCTGAAACACACACACGCTGGTCCCCCGTTGCGACCATACTACCAAGCATCTCGGTGCAGTCAGACCTTTGATTATTTTGTGACACCAGGGCCACAATAATATGCCCCCTCTCTGAATGTCCGAGTGTGACCCCCTCCCCATGGGTTACTGCAGCTAGCGTTGCCAGCACTACCACTTGAAAAGAAAAGGAGAGCCGCAAACTCTTGGAGCTCAGATGCAATAATTGAATAACCTAATATCCAACGTTTCGACAGACAAGCTGTCTTCATCAGTATATAATGACGCCACTGCCTGGGTGGGGGCACCCCACCGGAATCCCCACCGGCTAGGTACAAGGTCATCAAGATTCTCATTAGCAGCATTGAGAATTTCCTTGTATATTATATTCTCCCATAATATACAAGGAGAGAGTTAACAGCCTCAATAATCAGCAATTAACTGCACCTCAGAACTACAACTTCGATGTTGCTAATGAACTGAGCCACGTACAGGACCAATACATACTGGCGTAGCTGAAACTCCTGCAAAGCGGGGGGGGGGGGCGCTCCACCCCCTTCCAGGTGTCTCACATCTCCCTCCATTATCCCCTGTGTATTTATACGTGCGTTTTCTGTTTGTCTGTTGCCAGTTCGTCTTGTCCTGTCAAGTCCTACCAGCGTGTTCCCGTGCTCTAGTTTTTGTTTTTCCCAGTTCTGACCTTTCTACCTGTCCTGATCCTGCCTGCCTTCCTGTACCTGCCTGACTCTGATTTGGATTATGACCCTTTGCCTGCCTTGACTTACCTTTTGCCTGCCACTTGTACTATAATAAACTCTGAGACTCGTACTATACGCCTCCTGTGTCTGCATCTGGTTCTTAGCCTGAGCCTTGATATTAACTCACCTAGTCAGGACTGTCTAATTGTAGTAAAATGAAGCACGTTTCTTTGTGTTGTCTGTCCTCGGATATGGAGAGCTGTGAAAGCCTGTCTGCAGACGAAGAGGTCCCAGTGAATGTTCAAAGGGGTTGCTGGCACATCCTTGTATGGAATGGGTTGTATGTGTACTTGTATACAACAATAGAGTTTAAAGTCACACACAATGTAGGCTACAAACGTATTACAACTGTAGCAGGTAAATCATTCTCCTGGAGGTCTGCTGGGTTTGCAGGCTTCTGTTCCAGCCCAGCACTAACACAGCTGATTCAATGTATCAAACCTAATGAGTTGATAGTAATGTGTATTATTGCTGGGCTGGAATAGAAGTCTGCTCACCCAGTAGATCTGGGTGTAGAGCAAGGTTGGCCACCTCTGGAATGGACTTTTTTTGTTCACCCGCAATTAAGCTTTAGTAATAATAGCCTTATTACTAAAACGGGTAACATTTACAAACGAGTTAGTTTGTTTGTACATTTGAAATGAAATGCTGATTCATTGAAGTGGTTATAAATGTGTTTCAAGATTAACTCGTGCCAATGTTCATGAATCACAGATCACAATTCTGCACTAAAAAAAGGCGTGAAGAGGATCTGTCTCGAACTTGTCTGAGTTTTTGTGTTGCTTTCTCAAATGAACATGACCTTTTTGTCTAGTTGTGAGCTCTCCAATCTGTTTTAATTGATTGTCACCATCTCGGGATATCAGCCATGTGGATCCATGTAGCAGCTCATCATAATGTCATGCGTCACAAGTGCAGCCACAGTCCTACTGTACGATGGCATTAGTGGCCTTATGGGGATGTGCGATGCGTCCCTTGTCATTGTACACCTGAAGCAGAAAATAGCTAAACTCATACATCATTTACATGTTGTTGAGCTTGCTATATGTTCTCAACTTAACATAATAAAAAGGTAGATCATGTAAATGACGCTATCCATAAACCAGATTTTCTACATACATTTTCTGACATGTGAAATAGTTTAGTGCAAATCCAACCCTTGTATTCTAGGTACAGTACCGCATATTAAAATAAGGAGCTGACAATTTGTAGGTTAATTAGAAATGTCAAAAAGGAAAGTAATGGGGCATGGGAGCGTTGTAATTCTACCTTGTTCATTTGCTGAGAATGATTTTAGAATACAGAGACAAAATCAGAAGGTATGGAGGAGGATTGCAGAGATTGTATTGATGGTGGGTGAAGAGAGATTTGCGCAACAATGGTTTACAACTCAAAGCCACAATTTCCTTTACACAAAGTACCCATTCATTTGACCTGTAGGCCTATGTGTTTTACAGGAAGTGAGCTATAATCCTCAATGTCATGACACCGGTATAATGAAAGAGCCATAAAATATGCCAATCATTACGTGAAGATACCATAATCCAATTGGTAGCATATCACATGTGAAAGTCAAGCGTAGTGTTTCATTTACAATGTAATAATGTGTGTTCCTGGTGATTTATATCCTTTGGTGGGCAAATTTACAATTTAATTTAGTCAACACATTCACAAATGGTGGCTTTGATCACAGTTTTGAGGTTTAGATTGAGGTTCATGGCTAGGTAGCAGCATATGTAAACATTGTTGTCCAAATCTCTCTTCAGCCACCATCAACACAATCTCTACAATCCTCCTTCATGCCATTGACCTTCTGATTTGTCTCTGTATTCTAGCAAAGCAACATGATATGGAATTGGAAAACCAGACACAGCAATTTGGGGGGGGGGTTCTAGCCCGGGAACTAATGACAGTTTCATGAAGGGAAGATTTTCCAGCAAACATCTGCTCCTCCTCTGATTGGTTAACGGCAGTGGTGGCCAAGTGAAATTTGCATAAAGTAGAGTAGAGCTAAACTTTTTCTACAGCTCCGCCAGTAGGTTTCTTACCGCTCACCTTCCCACAATCCCCTGTGCATTGCTCCGCGTGCCCCTGTTGAAAATGAATGGGGGCGGAACTTTGTCTGACGAATTCGGAAGTGGTGAAAACGATACGCAATTAGCCTATTTTTATTATTAGCCTATTTCTAACGGGGCGATGGCAGCCCGCCTCGGCCTCTTTACTTAATTGACTATCAGGTTGAAAAAAGGTAGGTGAATCAGGTCGGACTCAGATGGAGAGTGAGTGTGATGGCCTGCCGGACCAATGGTGGAAGCAGAAGCATTGTGGCGCGAGTTCAGTTGGTGAGAATGACGATGGTGAACAACAGTGGAGCAGAAAGGGCTAAAGTTGAAAATTAACAGCAGTTTATGGTTGGAGAGCGATTCACGAGCAATGATTTTTTTGGGGGGGACCCGTTTGCAGTCTCGAAGATAGCGATGGACGAATTGGGTAAATCGGCATCTGTTAGAGTGACGTGGGGCAGTTTGATGTTCTTTTCATGTGTGTCAAAATGAGAAAGCTCTGTGGCTCTACAAGATGTCGACAAATTATATGGAAAGCTATGATTTTCAGAGTAGGGCACCGGTTAAAGGTGTCATCTCTGGTGTCTCGTTGTCGCGACATCTCTGGTGTCTCGTTGTCTGACATCTCTGTTGTCTCGACATCTCTGTTGTCTCGTTGTCTCGACATCTCTGTTGTCTCGACATCTCTGTTGTCTCGTTGTCTCGACATCTCTGTTGTCTCGACATCTCTGTTGTCTCGTCATCTCTGTTGTCTCGACATCTCTGTTGTCTCGTCATCTCTGTTGTCTCGACATCTCTGTTGTCTCGTTGTCTCGACATCACTCTTGTCTCGACATCTCTCTTGTCTCGACATCTCTCTTGTCTCGACATCTCTGTTGTCTCGACATCTCTGTTGTCTCGACATCTCTGTTGTCTCGACATCTCTGTTGTCTCGTGGTCTCGACATCTCTGTTGTCTCGACATCTCTGTTGTCTCGTTGTCTCGACATCTCTGTTGTCTCGACATCTCTGTTGTCTCGACATCTCTGTTGTCTCGTTGTCACGACATCTCGACATCTCTGTTGTCTCGTTGTCTCGACATCTCTGTTGTCTCGACATCTCTGTTGTCTCGACATCTCTGTTGTCTCGTTGTCTCGACATCTCTGTTGTCTCGACATCTGTTGTCTCGTTGTCTCGACATCTCTGTTGTCTCGTTGTCTCGACATCTCTGTTGTCTCTGTCGTCTCGACATCTCTGTTGTCTCTGTCGTCTCGACATCTCTGTTGTCTCTGTCGTCTCGACATCTCTGTTGTCTCTGTCGTCTCGACATCTCTGTTGTCTCTGTCGTCTCGACATCTCTGTTGTCTCGACATCTCTGTTGTCTCGACATCTGTTGTCTCGTTGTCTCGACATCTCTGTTGTCTCGTTGTCTCGACATCTCTGTTGTCTCGTTGTCTCGACATCTCTGTTGTCTCTGTCGTCTCGACATCTCTGTTGTCTCTGTCGTCTCGACATCTCTGTTGTCTCTGTTGTCTCGACATCTCTGTTGTCTCTGTCGTCTCGACATCTCTGTTGTCTCTGTCGTCTCGACATCTCTGTTGTCTCTGTCGTCTCGACATCTCTGTTGTCTCGTTGTCTCGACATCTCTGTTGTCTCGTTGTCTCGACATCTCTGTTGTCTCTGTCGTCTCGACATCTCTGTTGTCTCTGTCGTCTCGACATCTCTGTTGTCTCTGTCGTCTCGACATCTCTGTTGTCTCTGTCGTCTCGACATCTCTGTTGTCTCTGTCGTCTCGACATCTCTGTTGTCTCTGTCGTCTCGACATCTCTGTTGTCTCGTTGTCTCGACATCTCTGTTGTCTCGTTGTCTCGACATCTCTGTTGTCTCTGTCGTCTCGACATCTCTGTTGTCTCTGTCGTCTCGACATCTCTGTTGTCTCTGTCGTCTCGACATCTCTGTTGTCTCTGTCGTCTCGACATCTCTGTTGTCTCGTTGTCTCGACATCTCTGTTGTCTCGTTGTCTCGACATCTCTGTTGTCTCGTTGTCTCGACATCTCTGTTGTCTCGTTGTCTCGACATCTCTGTTGTCTCGTTGTCTCGACATCTCTGTTGTCTCGACATCTCTGTTGTCTCGTTGTCTCGACATCTCTGTTGTCTCGTTGTCTCGACGTCTCGACATCTGTTGTCTCGTTGTCTCGACATCTGTTGTCTCGACGTCTCGACATCTGTTGTCTCGTTGTCTCGACATCTGTTGTCTCGTTGTCTCGACATCTGTTGTCTCGTTGTCTCGACATCTGTTGTCTCGTTGTCTCGACATCTGTTGTCTCGTTGTCTCGACATCTGTTGTCTCGTTGTCTCGACATCTGTTGTCTCGTTGTCTCGACATCTGTTGTCTCGTTGTCTCGACATCTCTGTTGTCTCGTTGTCTCGACATCTCTGTTGTCTCGTTGTCTCGACATCTCTGTCGTCTCTGTCGTCTCTGTCGTCTCTGTCGTCTCTGTCGTCTCGTCGTCTCTGTCGTCTCTGTCGTCTCTGTCGTCTCTGTCTCTGTCGTCTCTGTCGTCTCTGTCGTCTCGACGTCTCTGTCGTCTCGTGGTCTCGTGGTCTCTGTCGTCTCGGCGTCTCTGTCGTCTCGACGTCTCTGTCGTCTCTGTCGTCTCTGGTCTCGTCTCTGTCGTCTCGTCTCTGGTCTCGACGTCTCTGTCGTCTCGACATCTCTGGTGTCTCGACATCTCGACATCTCTGGTGTCTCGACATCTCGACATCTCTGGTGTCTCGACATCTCGACATCTCTGGTGTCTCGACATCTCGACATCTCTGGTGTCTCGACATCTCGACATCTCTGGTGTCTCGACATCTCGACATCTCTGGTGTCTCGACATCTCGACATCTCTGGTGTCTCGACATCTCGACATCTCTGGTGTCTCGACATCTCGTTGTCTCGTCGTCTCTGTCGTCTCTGTCGTCTCTGTCGTCTCTGTCGTCTCTGTCGTCTCTGTCGTCTCTGTCGTCTCTGTCGTCTCTGTGGTCTCTGTCGTCTCTGTCGTCTCGTGGTCTCGTGGTCTCTGTCGTCTCGACGTCTCTGTCGTCTCGACGTCTCTGTCGTCTCGACGTCTCTGTCGTCTCGACGTCTCTGTCGTCTCTGTTGTCTCTGGTGTCTCGACATCTCGACATCTCTGGTGTCTCGACATCTCTGGTGTCTCATTTGTAAGTCGCTCTGGATAAGAGCGTCTGCTAAATGACTTAAATGTAAATGTAAATGTCTCGACATCTCGACATCTCTGGTGTCTCGACATCTCGACATCTCTGGTGTCTCGACATCTCGACATCTCTGGTGTCTCGACATCTCGTTGTCTCGACATCTCGTTGTCTCGACATCTCTGGTTGTCTCGACATCTCTGGTGTCTCGACATCTCTGGTGTCTCGACATCTCTGGTGTCTCGACATCTCTGGTGTCTCGACATCTCTGGTGTCTCGACATCTCTGGTGTCTCGACATCTCTGGTGTCTCGACATCTCTGGTGTCTCGACATCTCTGGTGTCTCGACATCTCTGGTGTCTCGACATCTCTGGTGTCTCGTTGTCTAGACATCTCTGGTGTCTCGTTGGACACAGAGGCTGTGTGGTTTAGGGATAACATTCCAGGAGTGGTAGAGGCATGTCGCTTGAATCGAATGATAGGTTTTACTGTCGTGTGAGGAAGTGGTTCTCCCAAATGACGTTTAACTTGGATATGTGAGATGTGCAATGAGACCATATGTACAGAAGCCACTGTAGTGTTACAATTGTAAAAAGTTTGGACACGTGGCAAGTATTTATTCCTTCGACAAACATGTAGCAGTTGAAGAGTCAGATGAAGCATGTTGTAGTATTTGTGATGGGAATCACGTTCTCAAGTTCCCAGAATGCCCTGTAAGGATGAAGGAGGTCACAGTAGCTAGGATCAGGGCTCTCCAGCAGGTCTCCCATGTAGAGGAAGTTAAAATAGCTGAAGTACTAAGTAGAGATGAGATGGTAGTGGATGTCCCACAGTCTGCAGTGAATGCCGTGCAGGAGAAGGATTCCCACACACTAACAGTGAAGAAGGTGGACGTTGATGTGTTTATACTACAAGTGATAAATTGCACTAGTCAAACTATTGTATTTTGGGGGGTTTGTTTTTGTTTGAAATTCAGAGAAGCAGTGTGAATTTGGTTAGTGTTTTTGATAATTAGTATGAATTTTTTCATCCAAAACATATTTGGAAACATTAGGCTTAACATGAGAAAATGACAACCAAATAAAAATAATAATGCATCCATTAAAGCAAAGCTATAGGCTACTGCAGCATCAGCACCACATCATCTGACAGCCTATCGATAGGTAGCAACGTAGACGTCGCAATTTCAGAACCATGAACAGCGATCGGTAGTATATACAGTTGAAGTCAGAAGTTTACATACACTTTAGCCAAATACATTTAAACTCAGTTTTTCACAATTCCTGACACTTAATCCTAGTAAAAATTCCCTGTCTTAGGTCAGTTAGGATCACAACGTTATTTTAAGAATGTGAAATGTTAGAATAATAGTAGAGAGAATGATTTCTTTCAGCTTTTATTTCTTTCATCACATTCCCAGTGTGTCAGAAGTTTACATACACTCAATTAGTATTTGGTAGCATTGCCTTTGAATTGTTTAAATTCGATCAAACGTTTTGGGTAGCCTTCCACAAGCTTCCCACAATAAGTTGGGTGAATTTTGGTCCACTCCTCCTGACAGAGCTGGTGTAACTGAGTCAGGTTTGTAGGCCTCCTTGCTCGCACACGCCTTTTCAGTTCTGCCCACAAATTTTCTATAGGATTGAGGTCAGGGCTTTGTGATGGCCACTCCAATACCTTCACTTTGTTGTCCTTAAGCCATTTTGCCACAACTTTGTAAGTATGCTTGGGGTCATTGTCCATTTGGAAGGCCCATTTGCAACCAAGCTTTAACTTCCTGACTGATGTCTTAAGATGTTGCTTCAATATATCCACATAATTTTCCTTCCCTCATGATGCCATCTATTTTGTGAAGTGCACCAGTCCCTCCTGCAGCAAAGCACCCTCACAACATGATGCTGCCATCCCCGTTCTTCACGGTTGGGATGGTGTTCTTCGACTTGCAAGCCTCCCCCTTTTTCCTCCAAACATAATGATGGTCATTATGGCCAAACAGTTCTGTTTCATCAGACCAGAGGACATTTATCCAATAAGTATGATCTTTGTCCTCATGTGCAGTTGCAAACCATAGTCTGGCTTTTTTATGGTGGTTTTGGAACAGTGGCTTCTTCCTTGCTGAGTGGCCTTTCAGGTTATGTCGATATAAGACTTGTTTTACTGTAGATATAGATACTTTTGTACCTGTTTTCTCCAGCATCTTCACAAGGTCCTTTGCTGTTGTTCCGGGATTGATTTGCACTATTTGCACCAAAGAACGTTCATCTCTAGGAGACAGAACGTGTCTCCTTCCTGAGCGGTATGACGGCTGCGTGGTCCCATGGTGTTTATACTTGCATACTATTGTTTGTACAGATGAACTTGATACCTTCAGGCGTTTGGGAATTGCTCTCAAGGATGAACCAGACTTGTGGAGGTCTACAATTTAGTTTTTTGAGGTCTTGGCTGATATATTTAGATTTTCCCATGATGTCAAGCAAATGAAATACACTCTAGATGAAAAAGAAAGGCACACCTATTCTGGCGAGGTGCTGGCTAGCGGAGTGGAAAACTTGACAATAAAGAAGAGCCGCACACTAAGAGCTCAGATGCAAAAATGTAATGTCCTTGAAATACATCCACAGATACACCTCCGATTGACTCAAATGATCAGAAGCTTCTAAAGCCATGACATTATTTTCTGGAATTTTCCAAGCTGTTTAAAGACACAGTCAACTTAGTGTATGTACACTTCTGACCCACTGGAATTGTGATAAAGTGATAAGTGAAATAATCTGTCTGTAAACAATTATTGGAAAAATTACTTGTGTCATGCACAAGGTAGATGTTCTAACAGACTTGTCAAAACTATAGTTTGTTGACAATAAATTTGTGGAGTGTATGTAAACTTCAACTGTACTTTGAGTGGCTGATGCATTCTGAGATTTTTTGGGGGGGGGCAAACTCAGACTCCGAGGAGGTCCAGAGGAACTGTTTTATACAGAAGTTTCAATACTGTAAAGTACAATACACGATATGTAGTTCACTACTCCAACACTGAAGACTGGCTGCGTTACAAGTGTTACCAGTTTGAAGTTTTGAACTAAGAGTTGAACATTCACCACATACTAATTAAGAACAAATTGTGAGTTACAATGATGGCCTGTTGTGTGTGTTTCATAGTGATAGCAAGGAGGGCTGCTCTGCTCCTTCTTCTCCCACTTATGTGTCAACATCAAATATGGTCTCTCTCCAGCTCCCTACCTAGGTCTATGGGCGGATTGAGCTCACACATAAAAGGAAGTTTCTCAACCCCAGAGGTACAAACACTGGAAACAAAAACAGTGCAGGACTCAGGACACAATACATCTTTAATTCTGTCAGTTCTTTGTTCAAGTGTTGTGTATTTCTTCCAAAGGGTGGGGTGGGGAGAGGAGAGGGAGCTCTCTCCTTCCTGTGTATCCTAGTTGTAGTGATCCTCTCTGTCTGCGAAGGGCAAATCCAATCTTTTGTATTTTGTGTTATTCTAACCTTCTGAAACTCCTCCCCAGGGGTGTGAACTGACTATCCAAATACATTTAAGAGCAACGCTCCACTATACTAGATTATAGAAATCAATGAAAGAGAACATTTTGATAAACCTCAAGGAACGTGTGCTTTCGGAGACGTGACAATACTTCAAAAATGTGAATAACAAATATATGCATCTTTTGTGACAAAGATCACAACATTCGGACCAATAGCAACCACTGTATATCCCCTCTTGTAATGAGATAACCAGTTAAGAGTTATCGCAATATCAATTTCAAATGGGGAAATGTAGGTTAGTTACCATAACATGAACACCCACATACTGTAACATCAGCTTCATCTGACTCCGTACCTCAGAATATATGACAAAACACAGGATTTAAGAGCCTGGCTTCCAGCAATAATCTAACTGCTTAATGGGAAACCCTTCACGTTCAGCAGCAACAGCAGAACTACAGCAATAGAGGAGGTCTGGGTCACAGGTCAACAGCCACATATTCAACCAGCTTCCGCGCCATTGCATCAAAGCGTCGCTCTGTTCTAAGAGGATACAAAACAGAGTAGTGAGGTTACACAGGAAGCCACCAACCGTATGTGTAATGGCAATCCATTATGCAATCAAGAGAAGTTACGCAACAAGGGTAACGAAGGGTTAATCAGCCATCATGCCACTCCACCAAGCAATGTCACAGAAATGCCTCCACACATGGCAACAGCACAGCATCCGTTGCTATCAGAGCCCTGGAATGAGTGCATGGGCTGAGAAGGGGAGAGAGGTGTGTGTGTGTGTGTGTATGAGGGTTTTAACACAGGCCAGCCTAATGGCATCTCACCAACAGTGGGCTAAGCTCACTGAAACCTCCAGCACTCACGCCCACTAACAACCAGAGGAGATGTCAGGTACGTTATGCAAATAACTATCACGAGAGAGACAGAGAAAGAGGGGTGTAGAGATAGAGAGGGATAAAGGAGAAAAATAGAGAAAGAATGAGGAGAGGATTTGAGAGAGGGGGGGGGCACTGAGCTATAATGTAAGAGCTAAACAATATCACATTGTGTTGAGGTGTGAGGACAGTTATATGACAAATTAGAGCATAGCGCTTGCAACACAAAGGTTGTGGGTTCGATACCCACAGGGGACCATTTATGCACTCACTACTGTAAATTGCTCTAGATAAGAGTCTGCTGAATGACTCAAATGTAAATAAACAAAGGACCAGGAAGTGGTGCTGATTTGCTAGATTTGTTCTTTACCCAACTAGATAGTCTCTTGGGAAAAGATGCTGAGCTCAGTTGGTAGAGCATGGCATTTGCAACACCAAGGTTGTGGGTTTGACTCCCTGGGGGACCAGTACAAGAGAAAAAAAAAGTATGAAAATGTATGTACTCATTACTGTAAGTCGTTCTGGATAAGAGCATGACTAAAATGCTAATGTAGAAAAAATTGAAACCTCCAGCAAAACAATTTCATTTCAGATCAGTTTCCTTAGCTGGCTGAGGTTCAGCCAATTAATACAGGGCAAATATGATAAGTAAGAACCACATTTCTGTGTAATCTCACTCAGTAATGAGATGAGCCAGGTCACATAAATATCTCTCACCGTAACACACTAATGAATACAGAGCTGTGGCCCTCAGAATATCCTTCCTCCAATTTGTTTTTAAGAGACTTTTTAAAGATTTATGAGAATCGTAGAACATCATTAGCATTATCATGACATAATTAATCTGATTAATAACCCCCACCTGGTGGGTTTGAGGTTAATGAATGAATCTTTAATTTGTTACATCTAATCTTCCATTTAATTAAAGTTGTGTGCCCAGGGCTAATATAACGATTCTTGATTACCATCAACTGTTTTCAGATCGGGGTAGTCATAGCGTGACAAGCTAATGAATTGTTCTCCTATAACACTTCCACCTCGGTTTCAGATACATGGGGTAGGCAACCGGACTCACTAAATTATTCATGGATTTACCCTTTTTTGCTTGGTGTTAAGCGATTACAACATGTCTATTTTGTAGGAGTTTAGACAGACAGTCACTTTAACTCCAATCCAGTCAGACAGAAAATGTACAGAAATTGGTCCCAGATGGGTTTGACCCAACATGCTACCGGTACACCACAACAGTGTATGGTATGCCATTAAGAGCAGAATAAGTCACAGTTTGGAATCATAAAAATGTGTTTCTAAGCATTTAAACAACTGGATCTAGACTGAAAGACAAGATAACAATAACTAAGAGACATCTTAAACTGAGTTTATACTCAGAGGATGGCAAACTGTGGTTGAGAGAGATAAACCTCAGCGAATGACAGGTAATCTAAGTTCTCTGAGGTGCAAGCCGTGCCAATTTTGTCCGTGAGGTTATCAGTGTCAGTGTAAACAAGGGACACTCATGGTGAAATCCCATGCATGTCACCAGAGTCTACGCTGGCATTAGCCAGGATCATTACTCAGCATGTGACAAATGAAGACATATCTTGGCACAACAGAGGCTGATAAAGCCTTTAAAACTCACTTAACAGGCATGATAAACCCTGCAATATTGCTCACGGGCAACCCAAGTACTCATTCTCTGTCACTGGAGGCCCTGGGTTGAAGATTTGTGCTGTGTTTGCCGGGGAAGTTTCTCTGGATTAAAGTCAAAGGGCAGAGAGAGAGAGAGAGACACTGCTGGATGACAGTGACCTGTGAAGATGAGAGCTTTGTGAATAATTCATAGACAGGCGAAGTCGGCCATGCATGCACGGGTGGACTTGGGTAAAACCAACCTTGGAGAAATCGGAGAGCTTCCTCCTCCACTACGCCATTGCCCTCCACATGAGTGGGCAGTGGAGGCTGGAGCAGAGCCTCAGTCCAACCATGACCATCAGACGCGTCACTCGCAACCCCAACAATCAGTCCCGCTATCTGGAGACTTCAGATTCTTCTAAGACGTCAAACTTTTCTCAAGTTCACTGCCCTTCTTCAGTTACTTGTGTTGACACTTTCATAATGGTCGAGACTTGAGACAGAACAGAATCATGTAGCTATTGTCTTACATTCTCTTTCAAACGGGAAGCGTTAAATAGAAAAGTAGTCATATCTCTGCTAAGCAGGGGGAGTAGCTAGCTGGCCAAGCTAAAAGCCAACGCCAAATGCTAGTAGTGCTTGTAGACAAGGCCCACAGCTTCAGGCCTAACTTCCTACACCTGAACCTCTTTTAAAAGACTGACATCGTGTTTCACGTTACTTGGGTCCAAAAGGAAGACTCTCGGGAGCAGAGAGCCGTATGTAAATGCATCAGCAGGTCTACATCTTCCCCTCAAATCCCTCCTCATACTCTCAGAGCTGGAGACTGAGGCCCTCACCCCTGCATGATCCTGGACTGATCAGGAATAGAGAACAGCAGCACTCCAACACTAAACAGAATTTCCTTCAACCTTTAATTCCAACCCCGTTTACAGACTCAAAATCTAAAAGGACAATGGGGGACTTCTTAATCGCCATTATCTTGATTCTGTGATACTAGAATTTGGATAATTGTGATTCATTAATGTGTCATCTGTACCGTAATAGCCACAGCTAAATGAGCTGGCTATTCATTTTCATTAACTTGAATGAAAATGGACTATAAAAACTCAACACTCCGGCCTGCTTTCTGTTGTCCATAATTTGAAGCTAAATATAAGGACAAGTAATGATGAAATCACCAACACGACAGAGAGAGGCAAAATATGATGTTTCCACAACAAACGTTCATAATTATGAGAGCCATCACAGTACACCTGCTAACTCCACCTGCTATCAGTGCAAACACATCTGGCAGAGTGTAATTTGCCTTGGCAGCGATTCAATATAAACCTTTAGGGGAACATTTCTTACTTTTCTATTAGCCTTTCCCTGCAGTTATTAATCAAGTGCCAGACACAAATCAGAAACCATCATGCACAGTGCTTCCTAAGGATGACCGAGGGGGAGATGGCACTGCTGTGCCTGTGACAGACAACGGGGGGGATGAGCCACACGGTGGAGATGAGAAAAGCCACTGGTTCCGGGGGATTCGGAGACTGGGAGACCACTCCCTCTGCAGGGGCTGTGTTTGGCCAGTATGAAAATCAGTAGCGAGGACGTTGATCGTGGGAAAGCGGTAGAATGGTAGGCACACTGGGTCCTCTGGGGAGGGATGGACGATCCTTCAGGAGACATTTTAAGTCATCCCTGACATTCCCCAGCCTCCTTTAAGTGCCTTCCTTTTTCATATAGCAGGAAAACAAATGCTAGACTTCTGAAGTGTCCCGGGGACAACAACACAGCTGGTAAGTAAGGAACACCTATGGTTTCTTTATGGTATAACGGGAAAGAAAGTAGACGTCTTAATCTGTAGAAACCAGATATAACATATAACTTACCTTACACAGTACCACACTCCCATTGTGAAGCTGAGAATGAATTGAAACCTTAGATATTAGAAGAAAACCAGTCAGGCCTGTAGAACTCTCTTTCAACTGAGAGTAGGCAGCTTGGAGAAACTGCACTACAGGTTCAGTGCCTCACAGACTACTGTAGATCCACTGGCCTCAGATCTCCAATATCCAAATGCTGGGGAATCTCAGTCCTCTGCAGGCGAGATATCTTCTAATGTTCTTCAGTTCGTCCAACTGCGAGACACAATGGAACTCTAAAGCTTGGTCAAAGAGCACTTGGCCTGAGTAACCAGTTGCTGTTGTTCCGCTGTAAACCCCTCTCACAAAGAGGACAACTTAGTGACAACAGAGGCAGTTAGGGAGGTGATCCAATATATTTTTGAGGCCAGTTATCTCCATTCTGACCCTAGAAGTGCATTGAAGTCAGTGATTTTTACAATCACAAAACTTTGGAAGGTGAAATCTACTCCCAGTGATGTACAGATAGCGACTTAAGGTTTGATCTATGGAAAGGCAAAAAACTTTTTCTTGACAGTTGCTTGGCCACAACAGTTCAGTCAGTCCTTCATGGATAAAATCCAGGTCCACTTTTGAGAGTCCTTTTGTGTTCAAAACATAGCCAGAAAAGACAGAAGAGGCAGCTTCATTCGCTTGGAAATTACAAAGAAAGATTGAGTTGAAATGACATGGTCATCTCTTGACTCAAGTAACCTCCTCCAGTCACGCAAATAAGCATTGTGTAACTCTGCTGGAATTAGAACATATTTTTGGTGACTATGCTTGTGCCCCATTCACCCTCGGCGTCCTCAAATTTTTCAAAGTAGTTTTCTCGAATTGATTTCTTGTTTGGTTTAGTTTTTTCGCGTTGAAGCAGAGCTCCTACACCCTGGGTATTTTTGATTTCCTTAGCGCAAAGCTGAGCAAACAGACAAAGGGAGCTGCGATAGAACCCTGCCAAGTCTCGTCTGGATTTTCTCTCTTCCCCTCCTCTCCCTCTCTCTCGACATGGCAACCTTCCCGAGATGCCTTGGCGGGGTTCCAACATGTCTGTCTGAGTACCCCCCAAACACACACACTTCCCCCGAAATAAAACCATTGATTTGGGCAAATTTATCAAAACGAATCTCAGATAAATTTCTGAGCTACACCATTCGACCACTTCCTTCATCTCTGGCATCTCCCCTCTCCCGCCCCCCACCCAGATGCACACAGACACGTGTGGTACTTGGAATCCATGCCAGCCAATACCTCCCAATGCCTACCCACACACCCCCTTAACCTCTCCATACCCCCACCACAGCACATTCCCCTCTCCTTCCCACCCTCACCCAAGCAAGTCACGCAGGGAGTTCCTCCATGTCTCTCTCGATGAGACTCCCCAAAAATGTCTCTGGGATGTCTTTACAAGACCTGAAGCAGCTTCGCTTTTTCAATGCCGGGGTAGTCTATTCACCATGTGCCAAGGCACAGCATCTCCCGCCATTCTGAGGGGGCACCTCAGTGCCCACATCGCTGGTGCCAACTCACCACTGCCTGCCTCCATGTTCACACCATCCAGTAGCACATAGCCACAACCCCCATGCCACGCAACAGCCTAGCATGGTGGAATTTAGACTGGCAGATGCAGGAGTGATCCTATAGGGAATAAATAAGACACACAGCAAAACAGAGGCTGTTGATTGGCTGTCAATTTCTCTTAAAGCCATTTTGCTACTTTATTAATTCATAATTTTCCCCCGACAGTTTGGGATATTAGATTAAAATGGATTTTAAACCATGTAGCTCGTAGACTACAATAAATGTTCACATAAGGTAAAATCCCTTGTATGTTCTCCTTATATCCATTAACTGACTAGAGGTGATGCAGCAGGTTTTTTATTTAGTGAGGTGGAGGTAATATATATTCGCTGACTTACACTTTCCAACAATGCAACTGATTATTTCTGATTATGAAAGAAAACTGAAAACACAATCTACAACAAACAGTCCAAGTCCATCAGTATCCCTATCTATTCTAGAAGAGGACTGTGGATGGATGGTACAACATACACCTTACATAATCACATCATTTGGAATGACCACATAAATCAGGACTGGCCCCTATTATCTTTCACTGGAAGCTGCTCTACACAGAACTAGAGCCATCTGTGATCTGCAAAATATAAAATAGGCAGTCACATGCCTGTCAGCATCTACTGGGATTTGGATGAATTTCACCATGTTCATAAGTAAATAACCATAAAATGCATAACAGATACCATGGCTACTCTCTTATCCAGAACATCATAATCCTGAAGGGCTATAAATGAATCCACTTCATTCCGTCTCTGACCCTTCATTCCTCTTTCCTCACTGTTTCAACGCCCCGTCATGTGTGACCTTCAGCGGGCTAGCAGCAACATCAGGATGCCTTAACAGAGCCACGTGCAGTGGTGTGGTGCCTGTCTGTGGAGCTGTGCGTGCGTCTCCTGGCAACCTGCCAGCCCCGTGGTGCAGTGATGTTGCCATAGGGCTGGGACTGGGGAGGGAGGCCAGGGCTGTATGGGGCTGGTAATCAGACCACTGCAGTCCTGCAGGGTGGATCCCTTTCCTGCACGGTCACGCTTCATGCCATTGCACACAGTTCCCATGTGAGCCGCATCTCAAGCAGCCTTCAGCTGCTCCCGCCAGGCCTTTTACCTTTTTACTTGCCCTCTCTCTTACACACACACTTATTTGGGGCAATTCTGAAGAAAATTGAAATGCAGTTTACGATGTCAGTATAACTAGGTGTTGTTAGACATCCACTCAGATGGGGCCTGTTCTGAGAAAACCGTAGGACCCCAGACAATTACTGTTACGATTTTCCCATCCTATGGTGACAGGAACCAAGCAACACAAGGTACTGCAATTGTTTTTTCTCTTGCCTTTTCCTTGCGATCGATGTTTGATGTCATGCGGCGAGCTCCTAGTGCTCTCTCTCTCTTTGCCTACAGTGCAAACGCTAGTAGGCTACATGTTTTCATTCTCATCACTGCAGACCGCACCCCTCTACCCTTCAAATGTTATGTAACTCAACTTGTGTCAGCCATTCCCCTCAAACTGAAAGTTTTGCCTTTTTCCATCCTCTGAGAGTCAGACAGGAAATACAATTAATTTTTAATCTAAATGGAGTGTTGGAGATAGCATCTTTCTTTAGACATCGTTAAATAAAGGTTACATAAATAAATTAAGCCAGTTAAGAACAAATTCTTATTTACAATGACGGCCTACCCCGGCCAAGCCCGGGCCAAATGTGCACCGCCCTATGGGACTCCCAATCACGGCCGGATGTGATACAGCCTGGATTCTAACCAGGAACTGTAGTAACACCTCTTGCACCGAGATAGTGCCTTAGACCGCTGCGCCACTCGGGAGCCCATGAAAACATTATGTTTTGCACCACTGACTTTAAACTAGCACAAATTTCCCCAGGCGAGTCAAGTTCTTGCCAGTAGGATAGAATGCATATTCAATCACTTTAAGGGCATTGAGATCCAATAGAAATATCCTTGGTGTAAGGCCTACATAGTTGCAGGATTAACAGTAATATGCACTATAATTTTCCAGCCTTATTATTATTTGTATTTTTTAAATATTTTTTTTCTCACAAATTATAATCTATGGAACAGGTTACCTTAATCAGAGGTGTGTGTGTGTGTGTGTGTGTGTGTGTGTGTGTGTGTGTGTGTGTGTGTGTGTGTGTGTGTGTGTGTGTGTGTGTGTGTGTGTGTGTGTGTGTGTGTGTGTGTGTGTGTGTACTGTGCAGAGTGAGGGAGAAATAGTCTAGTCTACATTAGTCGTCCCTACCCTAAACCCTAACCATTTTAAATGTCAACTTCAATGGGGTAGGAACGTCCCAAGGAACCCGGATTGCACGGACCTTTCTTGAACAGTTTAATAGCCGCGAGAAGTGAATAATACGCATGCGCAATATGGAGGTTTCAGTGACAAAACAAATTCTCTGCAGCGCTTCAAAATCATAGCAGGGCAGAAGTGTAGTCAATTCGTGCAACACATAAGTATGTCGGCTACACAGGCTTTGTGTTGTCAATGTTTACATAATTAGGCCAACTTACAGTTCCTACGGGTGTTTTGCTAAGCAACTAGATATGTCGGCTAGCTACTAACGTTATAGGCTAAAGCTACCGAGCCTAGGACACCATGCGACACAGACCCACACAGGGAAAATCGTCCTACCTGATACTTTTAAACTTTCACTTCTCCCGGGTAGAGCGTTCTCTGGAGTCGGCATCTGTGTTTTGGAAGATATATCTCCCATTCTACTGTGGGTAAAATGACGCCAAATCAAACGGAGTCGAGTCGTTACGACCATTGAGCTCAGCGGTTGCAGTGGGGCGGACACAAACTAGCCGAGCCTTCTTAATTTCCTACATAACAACTTGTGTAACCTTTTCATGTTTATAGTCTACAATTGGCTGAGCACAGCCTATTACCAAACCTGCACAAAATTATATATTTGATTTAGCTATAGGCCTAAGTAATTAAAGCAAATGTAATAATGATTAAATGTATTTTGCATTAACAAATATATAGGGCTATAGGCTGAAAGACCTATGAATGCCAAAACCTTCGCCTATATGAAATGTTGAGGTAAATTGTCATTATCAGGATACAATTAAGCAATAAGGCACAATGAGTTGTGGTATATGGCCAATATACCACAGCCATCCAGGAGTCCCTGGATACAGCCCTTAGCCGTGGTATATTGGCCATATACCACTGAGTACCATATACCACTGGGGTGCCTTATTGCTATTATAAACTGGTTACCAACGTAATTAGAGCAGTAAAATTACATGTTTTGTCATACTGGTGGTGTATGGTCTGATATACCACGGCTGTCAGCCAATCAGCATTCAGGGCTCGAACCACTCAGTTTATAATGGAAACAATAATTTGTGTAGCCAATCATATTTCAGCCTTGATACATTGTAACATTAGTAAACCAACGCATTGTAACCATATTTTGAGACACAAGTCGGGTTCTGGTAGTTTCGGTGAATTAGAATAACGAAATGCATGACCTGACAAAATATAGCCATTCCAAAAACAAAAAAAACATTTGCCCTCCATTCTGTTATTTTCTGAATTAGGCTTTGACTATTTTGTCATGGTCCATTTTATGAAATAAGAATGTTGCCAGAGTTGAACCATTGCATTTTTTATAGCTTGTTCTATTATTAAATAGTTTTAAAATAGTTATTATTAATAAATAAAGAATGGAATACATTGGGGAAAATGTCCTATCTGTTCATTTCTCAGGCAACATTTGCTGATAAAAAAATAAGTCTGTCAAGTCATTAACAAAGTTACTCAAATGAATATGAAAGAGGTTTACGCAAGTTTGAATTAAAAAGGATTTGCCTCTTCAAGTGTGGAGAAACTCGAATCTAGCTTTTGGTTCAAGGCCCTTGCACACAGCACTGTTCCGAGGGGCTTTGGGTACCCTGCCTGAGCAGGCATCTAACAATTCCATTTAAAAATATTTGTGTAAACTAGTTTTCAGCAGATAAATGTGCAATAATCTGGAGTTAAAGCAAACAGCTGTGAATGAGTTTAGATCATGTATAAACTTCAATTGTATTTTGAATTTATTGTTGGCCTTTTTCGAAAATCTGCATTATTTTGTACAAGATTTCTCTGCAACTGACTCGAATGTTAAAGGCATAGGGAGGGTAGCCTAGTGGTTAGAGCGTTGGACTAGTAACTGGAAGGTTGCAAGTTCAAACCCCCGTGCTGCCAAGGTACAAATCTTTCGTTCTGCCCCTGAACAGGCAGTTAACCCACTGTTCCTCGGCCGTCATTGAAAATAAGAATATGTTCTTATCTTACTTGCCTAGTTAAATCAATAAAATAAAAATACACGTCAAATTGTATTGGCGTGTACATTCTTATCAGATGTTATTGCGGGTGTAGATAAATGATTGTGTTCCTAGCTTCAACAGCGCAGTAATATCTAACAATACACACGAATATAAAAGGTGAAACAATGGAATTAAGAAACATTAGGTCGGAGTCCGGTGTGTGTATGTATATACATGTATATGTGTAAATAGGATGGGCCTAGACTAGAATACAGTTTACATATATGAAGTGGATAAAACTGTACCTAAACATAATTTAAAGTTCCATTATGACTATGTACATAGGGCAGCAACCTTTAAGGTGCATGGTAAAGTAACAGTGATTAAAGTTCAGTCCAGGGTACTGGGGGCCGGCTTGTGGTGACTATTTAACAGTGATGGACTTGAGATAGAAGCTGTTTTTCAGTCTCTAAGGTCCAAGCTTAGATGTTAGCAAGCCGTGGTTCGTGTGGCTGAGGTCCTTGATGACGTGGCCTAGTTATTGGGAGACTGGTGTGTTGTTAATTCCTATAGGCCTACATCTATAGTACGATACACTCAGGAAAATGATCTTATGTGGAAATACACAAATAATACATTTTAAAAAATTGCATTAAAACATACAAGTTATATCCAACACAATCACGTGAGAACAATTTGTTTACGGAAGACATATAGTTGGTTATAGATACTTGGGTTTGTTAAAAGGATTGGCTAGAGACTGATCGATGTTGATGCACGAGCTGAGACCACTGTCTTTCATTTGTGAAATCAATTAACTTTAATAGCTGCATAGGCCCTATAAAACGGAACAGCAATGCGTCACGTTCACAGTGCATCGCCTATTGTCCATAGCGTTTGAGACTTGATGATAAAATAGATGGGAAATGCTGTGTTTTGTCGTCTTCCATTCAACACCAATATACTACACATTCTAGATGTACACTGTGGTCACCTGCAGCCTGCAAGCCTACATTAACGCCATTGCACCCTTTCACTGCGGGGCGCGATGGCTTCTTTGCCGCATAGAAGGCCTCTAAATCAGATAGGCTTTATTCATTACTGTATAATATAGGTCAGCATAAAGGGGTGGATTGCAGAGCTTGGCTTACCATACAAGCCATCTGGAGTTCACTGCGCGTCGAATTTGCTCACGGGAGGCACGCGTCCGGCTGCTCGGCAGATGACACTGCGTTTTACTGCGGCACGAGAGGGGGATAAGGGGACCTCAACCAAATCCATGCATACGAACGGGTGTTCACTTTGAACAATAGAAAAGGTCTGGGGTTATGGGGCAGCTATAGGTCTGGGGTTATGGGGCAGCTATAGGTCTGGGGTTATGGGGCAGCTATAGGTGTGGGGTTATGGGGCAGCTATAGGTCTGGGGTTATGGGGCAGCTATAGGTCTGGGGTTATGGGGCAGCTATAGGTCTGGGGTTATGGGGCAGCTATAGGTCTGGGGTTATGGGGCAGCTATAGGTCTGGGGTTATGGGGCAGCTATAGGTCTGGGGTTATGGGGCAGCTATAGGTCTGGGGTTATGGTGCAGCTATAGGTCTGGGGTTATGGGGCAGCTATAGGTCTGGGGTTATGGGGCAGCTATAGACTACATACAACGTCGCCTTTGTTCTGCAGTACTACCACATTTTACGCAAGATGTAGACTGCGCCACCGATGTAGCCTATTACAGAAATTATTGAAAATAGTTGAACATTTAACATTGCAATGTGCATTATTTGTACCATAAGGATTATCAACTCGTATAAACGTAGGCCTAATTATCCATACATATATCATATTCTAGGCCTTATATGATGCTATTTTTAGCGAGCACGATTTATTATTATTTTTTCATATTGGATCTCTGTGTAACTTAATTCAGGGTTCGAATGAATAACGAAAGAATCCCAATAAATCAATGGGCTTTGTATGGGACACGACAGGGATGTGGGTTGGGGGAGAGAACGCACAGATGACAGGCCATATGGAGACGGCCCATTTGGGGTAAGAATATCTTAATTCCCAATACTTCATGAAAGGTTTCTCGCCATGTTTGCAAAATATTTACGATTGGCCGAGTATGAAAACACAGCAGTGTAGGCTACATGGACACAGCTCTTGAGAATTATCAATAATGAATTATGCCAGGCACGTGCAGTTTGATAATTCTGCATTCCACATGAGCAGGGATAAAGTGAATAGGCATGGTGTCTCCATTTTTCAAGACGCCTATAAAAAAGGTGCCTATAGTCTTCTTTTGCCACATCAGCCTATACACATAGCTATAATATTAGGGCCCTATCTATTTATATTGTGCTAATTGAAAATGTAACCTAATAAAATGCATCAGACATTCACATATTTGTTTCACGCGTCGATAGGACTACGTTTTTTTTTATTTGAAAAATGATGTCAATGCAAAAAGTGGGCTCATGATTATGGCCATCGTGTGTATTTTCTGTTACCACGTCTGTTGTCATTGCAAGGCTTATAGGTAGGCTAATCTCGGTAAGTCAATTACATGAGAGAAAAGGGGAGTTGGAGCGTCCCATTTCGAAACCCCTCCGATTTGTTTAGTAAACCTGCAGATGCTACCTCTTCCCTTCTGAATAATTCTCAGAAGAGAAGAGAAGTGGAGGAACAGCACAAGGGAGAGGAGCAGGGCGACCACGCTTTAAGCTGCGCACGGCGATGATAAACTGGGCTACTCTCCTCTCTGTCAGATGGCTCTTTGCATCAGACCCTTTTACGTGACAGTCTCGGCTGGCTCTGCCTCCAGACTGCACCAAAGCTGTCTCCTCTCAGTGTGCTGCTTAGATGTAGCCTAGGCTTTTAGCATTTCCCGCATCCTTTGAAGAGGTCAGGGTATTTTAATGCACAATCAGTGGAATATGGGTGTTTTCATCACGGCACCAATTTCCATCTTTCGCAGCGCGCAGACAATATGGCAGAATTGATGTCACTGGAAGGACATTTCTGTTCAGCATCATCAACGGAGGAGACCATCCTTGGTACCCAACCGGATGTACGGACTGTTTCGATGTTTCGAGGAAAATGAGAGTTGATTGTAAAGGTATCGCAACAACGCATTTCTGTAAGTTGTTCCGCTGAATAACATGTTGCAAAGTTAAGTATACATTTTTTTGCCTCAGCATTTTGACACAATATTCTGTTTCTAAAGGGGGAGGGACTAATTCAAATACGTATAAACCTTATGTAGATATGCATGTTTTAGTTCATTGTAAATAAAGTGCTATTTCTAAATATGGGATTGTTAGCATATATATATATATATATATATATATATATATATATATATATATATATAGGCTAAAACTTTTGGCACCTTCTCAATAGGTTCTATTACAAGGCCTATTATCCGTTAAATATTCTTGATTCTGTCAATATGGCTTCTGTTTATCCCCAAAACCAATGTGTTGGTCACAGCTTTGCCAAATTGTACCTCCCACTCTTTTTCTCCAATATTGAGCTAACATCTGTATGATGCAGGTGCGTTCAGTGCCTCCACCTCCTAACCCACCCTGCTCGACCCCCACAAAAGGCAGGGACGACTCTATTCAGCCCAACAGCTTTTCCCCACTCTTTCTTAGCTCATGCAAAATGCAGCAGAGGTATCTAGGTCATTCGCATTTTAGCGTGTGCAAGATTTGACAAAGCTGATGAGAAGCCAGATGGGCCCTCTTCTATTTTTTTTGGTATCATGGGAGTTGAGCAAAAGGACCGATTGCAGCAAGCCCTGTATTTTCGCTGCTGTCACTCGGGCCTGGCGTTCGTTGCACCACCAAGGATCGGGCTATATCTAAATCCAAGGAAATAATAATAGAGAATACATCTCATGCGCTCGGAAGACTGACACTGCCAGGATATAGGTAACGTAGGCCTAACACAACGGTTAGCTTTTTTGTGTCTTTTTAGATTTTCAGTGGTGTTTATTATTATTAGTCTATATGCCATGTCGACCTCCAATAATGCAATGGTGACTAACAATGTATACGCATTAGGCGCTACTGTATTGGATAACGGTGCCTAGCCAGCTGGTGGAATACGTAGTCGTACATTTTGGTGCAAGACAGTTGCTTTCAATGAGGTTGCCCTCATTACGCGCACTGCAGCTCGTCATGCAGTTGCCATTACAGTAGCTGTTACAGTGATACAGAGAAAGACTAAAGGGGCCCTGTCTCTCCTCGTGTTCACAGCGGACCTTGATTTAAATGTCCATACAATTAAGGCACGCGGTGAATGCCAAGAGAGAGGGTAAACATCATCAACATGTACGGTGTTTGTTCATGTGTCATGTGTCATAGGTCGTCAGATAAGCCTCTACCTCAAAAGGTGAAAGGTATTTCTTTGGAGGTTCTGTACTGTGCTTTGTGCTAGCATTTCTGTAAGGAAGCGACTGGAGCGCGCCATTCCATTCTCTGCTATAGCCTGCGCGGTTAATTGCTGTAAGGTCGAGGTGAAATCTCATCCATATAAATACACACGCTGCGTTTTGTGGAATTTAGATCTTTGTAAATTCTTAACTGGGACACTTAGAACATATACCTAGAAGAGGGGAATCT
This sequence comes from Oncorhynchus gorbuscha, assembly GCF_021184085.1. NCBI lineage: Eukaryota > Metazoa > Chordata > Actinopteri > Salmoniformes > Salmonidae > Oncorhynchus > Oncorhynchus gorbuscha. The sequence goes on along the minus strand of NC_060184.1, from coordinate 26,722,116 downwards.
GGATGACGACAAATGGAAATTAATAGACTATTAAATCAACGTGTTTGTTGTATGACAATATTAAGTGAAGGCCTGTGAAATGGATTGCATAGCTTCCTATAATGGAACGAAAGGCAAACACTGATGCGCACAACGCGTTTTGTTACACAGTGATGTGTATGGTCAACAAGAGATGCGCAAAATAAAATTCGCAGTCCAAATCCGGACATCAGTGACATAATCCGTGTGGCAGGATTAGTTTGTCCCGCCTAGCAGCGCATGTCAAATTACTCAAGGAATACAGTGTCGTTATAGGCCTACATGTTTCGGGTCAGGGTAAAAGGAATGTGATACGATTGATATTTTCAGCCATCTCATATCAGCAGGGATTAACAAAAGGTTTGTGGATTATGTCGATTACGTTTTGCATGCATTTTGTAATATTCTGCAATTATGATTGTTGTAACCAATTCTTTGCAATAAAATCTCACAATGCACAAAATAATGTTAATGTATTTTTTGAAACCAGAAATTATGCATCGGTTTTGTTTCTTTGGTGCGCTATGTTCAGACAATCCACAAATGTGAAATTAATAACATGGCTTGTCAAACTGCAATGCAGAATGCATGTAAAACTTTCATAATGATTTTCTATATTTCAGATAACATTCCTGAACTGTATCTGGTGGTAAAGTGCATTAATCACAAACGGAAATCATGTCAAAGCTTGTCATAGTAAACCAGAAGTTTTCGGTTCGACAGGTTCTTCATTAAGAAATGTAATGTTTAAGATTGGTATCTTTTTTTGCAGCCAAATCGAACGAAAGAGCATAACTTCAATTTGCAAATGTACCACTGTTCCTCACAATAATTTTCATACGGTGTGAACGTTAGCCTGAATATGATCGATAATACATTTACATATCATGCACTCTGAAAACGACTTGAACAGCACGAAAATGTTCATTCTTTAAAATATATATATATTTTTAAGACTTAGTTTAGCTTATGTTTTCCCTCTAGGACCTTTGCATTTATAAATAGACCCACAGAGTGATTACGACAATACCTAAAAAGGTAAAACGTTGTGCTTATTGTAGTTTGAGATAGTAACTATGTATTTCAAAGTAATGAGTATGTTTGGTATAAAAATGAATCTTTATGATTTAACTATCAAAATCGGTCTAGACAAATGAAGGCAGTTGTACAATAATTTTGAGACAGCATGAAGACTGTTGGGGTGTCCGTTCAGGCACTTGCATCTTCATCTTAAATTGGTTTATATAGGCTAGTTTGTTTCTTTGCAATGGTAATTCATGGACATTATAACACAGGATTCCTGATTTTACATCCTTACCGAGAATGCTGTTCTGTTGTATCAAATTGTCACAATTCCCGATGTCAGTTGGATAATATAGTACAGGTAGGCTGATGGACAAGCGAAAAGAGGCCTGACATGCCTATATGCATAACGCAATTTTAATATATTGGTAAAAAACGTTATTTCAATGCACTAATTTCTAATTAGTATTTGACGTAATACCGTTTTGGATTTGACGTTGGTTTCAATTAAAAAATTCGGACAAACGGAAAATTAGGCCTATGTGGAATAATTGAACATGCCTCTGTTTCATAAACGCTTTTCTGAATGTTTTAGGCCTCGAGCTCCCAATAGATAACTTTGAGCAGTAGGTCTACTGGATGGTGAAATTCCTGCTTCTCTCTCTCTCTTTGGAAGTAGAACTGAAGAAGCAGTCAGAAAAACGCATACATATATGACAAGTTTTATGGTGCGTAAAAGTCTGTGCAATAGGGTCCTGCATTTAAAAGGCCAAACCTTTAGTCGCGGGTGTTTGTGGTATAATTATAACATGAGATAATTTTGGATAAAAAAAGATAGCATTTAGGATTTTCTGTAGAATTTGTATGGATAACATAAGTGTACCCTATAGGTGGCCTAAACAAATAATCAACATTTATATTGAAAATGAGGTAAAAAAAAAGATATATATTGTCAGGTATGGAGACAAAATAGAGTGGGTTACCACAAAGATGATCTCTCAGTGATACCTTGCTGAGGAGATAACTGATACCTGTGCTGACCTCATTTCTGTATACCCCCGCTTAAAATAAATATCGTCATGAAGATACAGTCCTATAATCTATGATGTTCCATTTTGCTCTACAAGAGACAAGTTATTTTACCTTTTACCTAAAAAAATCAGAATGATATGTATTTGGGTGGGCCTTTCTAATGATGTCCATGAATGGGTATTTTGGTGGCTGATAACCTTTGTCCACAAGGGGTATTCTTCAGCTGGGAATCACTCCACCTGAGTGGGTAAGGGTGCGATGATTCATAACATTTTTATAGACCTAGAACCCAATTTAATATCAGGTAGTCTACTAATAGCTATAAGATAATACATGCACTGAGCTGTGTGGTCTACCTTTTCTGTTCAGCAACTAAATGTCATTTTGGTTGAACACACAATAAAAATAATGGGGCCTAACAGCTCTCCCATTTTCTAAATGGCCTTGTATTTACTTGTATTAGAAGAAATTGATGCAGAATATTTTTTATTTAACCATATTTCCTTCATATGAAATACATTCAAATCAAATTCTCCTATCACACAGGAACTTTGCTTTTAGGACACAGCACACGCATTACAGATAACAGCACTTTGACTATGAAGATACAGCACCTGAAGTGTAAAGGCATCTTTCAAGTCCCTCAACTAAATAAAAACCCACTTTGGTTGTAGCCTACTCCAGTCCTTCAGCAGTACCAGGAACATAGGTGAAAATGGGAATGAACACACATTCAAAAGGTAAAACAGGACAGACACAGAGGAGAAAAGGAATGTTCTGCTGAACTTTACAGACATCCCCATGGTGACACAGAATCCTGACATCAGGGACTAAGTGGCCAATGGGATGCCAGTAAGGACTGTGCTGATGTCAGCGCTGCAGAAATGTATGGCGCAGTAACACAGCAGGTCTTCTCAACAGTCTATTGTTATGGAATGATGTGAACTGTTCAACACTAACACCAAACCAGAGATGGAGGATGGATGAAATAACTCAGAAGTAGGCAGAGGCTCTAAGCAGAGTACGGTATGGTAAATTACTGTAGTTATGGGTATGCGGTACACTGGACGAAGATTGAGTTTTCAGCATCTTGGTCCTGTCAGTGGAAGAAGAAGCCGGAGGTGGGGAATCCACCACGCCACAGACTCACAAACTTCAGCAAATCCTGGCACTCCAGGCTGTGAGATATAGACATATATTTATATATTTGACACACACGTGTAATAAGCCAGTCTTTAAATCTCTGTGGACATTAGTCCATTTACTTAAATCACACTGTAATCCCAATCAGGAAGGATGAAACACAAAGGAAAATGGGCCCTTCTCTAAGACGCAACCTTACATGTTATACATTCTAAACCTGCATGAGTGCCTGTGATCAAAAGTGTGGTTAAATTCTAACTCAAACCCAGTGTTTCATGTGGGTGAGGGCTGATGGACTAGCAGCTAAATCAGCAGAGGAAGTCATAAGCACAGTGATGTAGTCTCCAGGTCGAACATAACAAACCCCCTTCTTACCCTTGTGGCCATTACGAATGTATTCCAGTCATCCTTGTTAGCTGCCTTGCCAGGTTCTTTGAACTCAATCTTATTCCGCGAGAGAGCGAGAGAGAGAGAGAGAGAGCGCGAGAGCTTTCATTACAGTCATATGTTTAGTCAACCAATTAACAGGTCTGCCATCATACGTGGGTCTGCTAACTGCCTCCCTGAACACAAAACAGTCCTCTGGGTGTTGTGGGAGGCCAGTCAGTCCCTGCATCTCTGGATAGCACTGCATCTTTACGTACTATATACCAGGTTATATGCACCCGTGTCTTGTCAGTAATGTTATGACTGGTGCAGGCCTCTGAGAAAGCAGGAGTCAGCACCTCTGCTTTGCTTACCAGTACAGTATACACATGTATGCCATCAACTAGTTTAGGTTGAAGAACAAAATGGGGTTCATATGTACTTTTGTGAATCTATGCCAATTACAAGAACAACATGGCAATTATAAAATATTTAACTAAGGTCAAAGACTCTCCAACAATAAGCCCCCTCACACAGACACACCCAAGACTTTTCACACCCCTGGAGTAGATGGTACAGTCCTAGACACTGGGCTAATTCCATAGAGATGGGAGAGGGTAAGGTGCTCTGTAGGGGGTTTCTCCCACCCACCTGTGATAACGCAAGGCAGGTAGTGGATGCCGGTGTTGGCTGCCAGTAGAGAGGCATCGTAGGTGTCCCTCTCGTTGTTGGGCAGCACCTGCTCCACCCGCTGGTCTATGGACACCGTCAACACCCAGTCACGGATCTCCTCACGCTGGGCATCCTGGGATATGACAACATCAACAAGATCACAGCCTAGTGTCATCATAAGACCATAACAGGAAAGTCACACAACAGCAACATTACGCACCTCTTAAATAGTAATATGCTGGAGCTAAGCCAACAACGTCATGATATAGAGCTATCAAGCTGACACTGTCACAGGACAGTTATAACACAGCAACATTTCAGACCTGTCATAAGACATAATGACACAGCAAAGCAAACAATATCGACTTGTGCCTTACAGTGATGTGTAGCTTAGCAGGGACAGGAACCTCGGAGATGTCCGTGTCCTGGAAATCAGAGTGGTCCAGATTCCCTTCATCTATCCCCTGGAAATACCACAACAGGTATCAAGACAACATTCACTCATTATCTCATCTTCAAACATTCAAATTAAAACAATGGATACAGAAAATGTTTACAGTTACTCACTGTTTATATGATGAAATATAGATTGTCATCACTCATATAAGCTACGTGTGAAGTTTTTATGCTGACTGAAAAAGTCTGCAGATTTCGGTCAAGTTGAGGTGAAACCCCAAGGTAAAGCTGAGTGGGGACTCACATTAGACCGATCCAGGAAGTGGTTGAGGAAGATAAAGGACATGTTCTCCTAGCCCACAGCCTGTAGAGAGAATCAATTGTTCAGCGAGTTGGGAGAGATTGCCATTCTCCTAAATTATTTCATTTTTGTTCATTTCCCCCAAAAATGTAATTCTGAACATGGACGATGCGATGAGCTACTTCATACTGCTGCTTGAGCACAACATTATTCATAACACCTCCAGCGGCCCTACCAGGAGCACAGACTCTGATCAGAGTAGTTCCCAGGGGGCTCCAGCAACAACAACCCCCCCGCCTCCCGTGATTGGCCGAAGCTCATACGAGCAGTTCTCATACCCTGGCAGCCATGCCCGCCTTGTAGAAGGCCTTGTCAGCTGGGATAAACTCTGTGTGGCGCAGCAGGGAGATAGACAGCTTGGCAGCCACACTGACCTACAGAAAGATAGGGAGATGGGTGGAGAGGAGAGAGATCGGAAGTGAGTGTGTACCACAGCCAACACTATACAAAAAACATGCTTCCGAGTTGTCAAGTTAGCTGGAGGAACATTCTTGATACACACAGGAAACTGTTGAGCGTGAAAAACCCAGCAGCATTACAGTTCTTGACACTCAAAACTGTTGCTACTCATCAAAACCGCTTTGCCTTGGTTTCTCAAGTGTTGTTTGTATCGCTGGTCCACAATCTTCAAACCTACATGAATAGACAGACACACAATGCAGAAGGACATTCTACTCAAAAATGAATGAAAATAAAAGTATGCTGCCACTATCTAAAATATAAATTACACTTCCAGAAATGAGCCCATTAACACATTGGTAAAAATGTGTTAAATTATGTTAACATATTGGGCCATGTTTATAGCCTATGCATGGTCCATATTATCAGGTATGCAACTGATGCAGAAAAAAGCTAATAAATAGGCTGAAGCATGGGGTTGCCTATCTGCATTTACCCTATTGGCCTAATCATTAGCCAGATCCCAAATGTCATCTTTTAACTAGTTATTATCCTATTGATGAATTTTATGTCCCAAAAAAAGTTGCATAAAAACAACTGCCTACCTGTCAGGGTAAGTGAGTAAAACGTTCCAGGCCTGTACTTCTCACATAAACCACTTATGTCACCAGAGACATCAGTAAGAGATGATAGGTCTGGATTCACCTGTTCGGTCTATGTCAGGGAAAGAGCAGGTGTTCCTAACGATTGTTCATTTCAGTGTATATAAGAGTTGGTCAACCCCTTGGCAGCGCGTGGCACATTAGTGAGAGATCAGCAGCATCTGCTCAAAGAGTTGGTCAGCTTCTCACACGGCAAACAACAGAGACGACGAGACTATTAAAAAAATAAGCTCACTACTTTAAAACTGTCACTACATAGCAACTACACACAGAGACTATGCATTGGGCCTATACATGTGGTTGCTATACAGTACGTTGTGACCGGTCACGATCGTCTCCCGTCTCCCTCTGGACCTGTACTCATCAGCAGCAGCATTATGTCTCTCAGGTCGGCCCACATGCGGAAGGACTCAGCGCCGTCTCTACCTAACAGGCTCAGCAGGTCCAGGAACATCATCTTGTAGTTCTGGGGGTTGGCTGGGGCACCTTCTCCGCATCTCCCTCCTTGATCAGGTGGGCGGCGTACAAGTTCACACACACTTATCAAGAATCTTGTAATTCTACAAATATTAAAATGAAAAACAGTAATGGAATAAAACTGAAAACACAAAAATAAGGATGAAAAACAATGAAACTAAAGCAGGAGTGTTGATGGTAGAATCACTACCTGTTGAGGCGATCTCTATGCACTTCGCCCATTGGCCTCTCTCAGCATACATGTCCAGAGCTGCCATGACATCCACTCCTACCAGCTAGGATTAGAGAATATCACAAATTACTAATATGGTATACACTTACAGATTATTATTATTATTTTTTTAAACTATGGAAGCCTTTCAGCAGGTTTTACAAGGCAATGGAAGCCTCGTAATAGCTAGCATCCAGAAACTTTGAAACATGCTTTTAAAACTAGCCTGACGGTTACAAACACCCACATTATGAAGTCTTTGGTGCATTATGCAGACAATACACACAGAGTGACACGTCCTTCGAAATCTGCCATTCACGTTTCACAGGCAGGACTTTTTCCATCATCATTCAACTAGAGAAGTCAGAGCCACTGAGCCAGTCTAATGTGGCATAACAAAGAGAGCAAGGACTGGGAATATGGATCCATTTTGTTATTTCGCTCTTATTTCTGAGTGGATGGAACCTAGGCCACCATTTCAATGGTCTCCTCCCAATAGTAGGAGAGCAGAGAAAGAGGTGAGGAGGAGGCAGAGAGAGTTGAGGAATTAGAGGTGGGCACACTGACATGAAAGATATCTTACAGCACACCACCACACAATGATACTTCCCTTCCTGATTTTCTACTGAAAATATATATATATATTTTTATATCATTGGATACACATAATATTACAAGTTATTTGGTACTTGCTGAGTAAGTATTACTTAAAAATAGGCTTATTATTTGCAATACGTAGTTGCGTTAAATTGGAGCTACTCACCGAATCCTCTTTGCCTTAGTTTCTCAAAATGTTATTTCTATCGCTGGTCCACATAATCTTCAAACCTACATGGATGGATAAGACAGACACACAATGCAGAAGAAAAGTTAAATGGCCTTCATTGTCCTCTATTGTGTACTATAATGACTGTGTTCAGGAGCTGGAGTATAAGAAAGCGATGGAACCATGTAATACTCCCCAGATAGATAAATCACAGCACAAATCACAGTACTGTACTAAAAGGACGACAGTAATAAGTGGGAGCCTATGGAGCATCAGCAGCTCTCATTGTCTGAAGGAGTTAGTTCTGTTCTCCCTACAGACAGCCGTTGATTATATACACTTTATAAAGGCTCTGAAACAAACAGGGATGCTGAGAAAAAGCTAAGTCAAAACATGTACATTTGACAAACAATGTCTAATAAAATCGACTGACAAAATAAACAACTAGTTAGCTACTGTCGTTCACTCTGGATGAGATCCTAAATGACTAATGCAACATGCAGAATAGATGAAAGGAATCCAATCACATTCACTCAGTCTCCCTCCGTCTCTCTGGTTTTTAGGAGCAGCAGCAGCTGACTGATGTCTGTGAGGCCTCTGACTGACACACTGATTTCCCCTAGCTGTAGCCTAATGACAGAGGTGGTATTCTAACCGGATAGGCTTGTTGTCAGGGGCGACCAGGCAGCGTTGTAGACAGGCTCACCTTGGATCCAGCTCCTTGGCCACTCTCTTGGCTTTGTTCCATTCTTCTCCCTCGGTGAATGCATCTATGGCTTCCTTAATTAGGTCCAGGCTGAGGTACAGCTCAGCCGCCTGAGGAAAATAAAACATTTGGCATCAAAAAATAATGTTTGAAGGACGCCAGAGAATAAGGCATAAAACATGGGATGCCTTGTCTTTTTCTATCAACACACTCGCTTTCCGTTGGCAGAGCGGCCTCCACACCTTTAGATTGATGAAACCTGTTGCAGAATGTAGTTACGTCCCCTAAATCTTTTTCACATAATTTTTCTAAAAGAGATTATTTGACCTCACACATTTTGAAGGACTGAAAGATGAACATTCATACTGTATTTGTTCAAGACTAGCTATGAATAGGCACATAATGGTCCCGTCGAGGCAATCATTGACTGGACAACTGTCTTCCACACCCCATGTCAAATCAATATTAATAAACTTTCTAAAAAGCATGAAATTGCTGTAATTACTTCAATAGAATTTCCACATATCAGTTGACATACAGTAGCCTGAAACCATGCCTGTACAAAATAGCACTGAATTATCAATATCAAGAGGCCGTTAGTATTGAGGGAGCCACAGCAGGAAGTGTGCGGTGACTCACAGCACTGTACTTCCTGAGCTGGGTGAGGCGAGGGCCCACAGCGTGGATCACATCCACAGCCCTCTCCTGGGTCAGGAACTTGATGGCCAACTTAGCAGCCTGGGGGAAGTCACACACACAGGAAACATTGAGTCGCTACACTCACGGCCACAGACAGTGGCACAGAAATACACAGGAAATATGAAATGGCACGACTGTCCATCCAGGGCCACAGATAGAGGCTTGTCTCATAACCAAAAACACAAGTGACTCTACACCAGTCGGTTTTGTAAGGACAGCATGTGTGGGTTGTGTTATAGTGACATTCATTGTCAGTCCTGGGGCTCCATTGTGTACCTTCATCCAGCACTTCTCCACGAGGGGGGGGTCGTTAACCTTAACCGGGCGTACTCCCCAGACTGCTCCCATTCCCCAGACTGCTCCGCCCCTCCGTACACAGACAGAACACACGTCAGTAAGACATTTACATGTCCTCCTTGGCATTATGAATTAGATATAACTAAGACGCATTGGTGATTAACGGACCAGATGGAAGTGAAAGGAATAACAGAACTAGAACATAAGACTTGGAAGCCCATTCTAAGAACAGACAGAATACAGTACATGTCTGTCTGCGATTAAGGATTCAGGCTTCGAAGGCAAATACAAGAATACACAACGCACACTTCTCTCATTAAAATCCCATCTCTCTCCCTCTTCTCCCATGCGTTACAAACTCAACCCTTGTGATGTTATAAGACAGAGACAAGAGACAAAGTGAATGGCAACATGTGTTAGAGTGTTCTGGCTCTCAATTGAGCATGATTGACAGTATCAGAGGGCTGAATTACTCTCAATTAGGAACTGAACTAAAGACTGCAAAATAAATGTCTCTTCCTTACCCCCCCTTTCTTTATGACGGAGGCTTTGATCTTTTCCCACAAGTCATTAAAAGCAGGGAGCTGATGGTTGGAGACTAACGGAGGCCCTGCGTGTCTGCACTTTAATGAGCTGCTCATTATGGATTTAATTCAGGATAAAAATCTGCCAATGTTTAATAACGAATCATCCCAAAGCACATCTAGATTAATAACAGACCACGACACAAACTGTGTGTGTACATGAGTTTCTCCTTCTCTGTTAATGTGCAACGTTGAGAAACGTTTTCTCTGCCTCTCCAAAGCCACAAACAAACATATTAAAAATGGGATAATAACCAGGAAAAAGGACGGTAAAAACAGATGTTGTTGGAGTGAGTCTTGCTCACCGGGAGCCCTTCTTGGCAGCCTCCTTCTCGTACTCCTCTTGAAGGACGCTCAGCTTGTTGGGAAGGTACCCTTTACAGATCCGCACGGCATCACTCCACATCTCCGCGTCCTAAGACAAAAAAACACCAACAACAGCAGCACTCAGTACCAGGGGGCATCCAACTCTGAAGCATATCCAGCCAAACGAAGTGTGAATAATGGAATGAAAACATTACGGAGCATTACATTCTGTTGAACCTGTAGTGTTCTCTGTAAAGCTACCCCCAGACTTCTAGAACACAGGGAATAATGAATTGACTAGAATATGATCCCTCTGATTAAGAATGAAGGATCACTATATAATATATATAAATCACTGTGGCTTCTTGCATAAATTTTACCCTTTTTAAAAAAAATGACAGACATAATTCCTGATTTAAACCCCACTGAGGACAATCTGAGTCAAATGGTTTGATTCATTCACATCTCCAACGTCCTCTTTCAAACCAACCCCGTCAACTCGACTGTCAATTAAGAGTCTGGAGTGTCAGTTCTAACCAGTTCAAACAAAGACAGTCCCTTACTTTGTGTTACTTAAATGGCCAGCTCTGGCCTCAGCCTTGTGAAAGTCCTTCTGTTCAAAACCGAAATTTGCCTGGCCTACCAGCTCATCTGACACAGTGCCTGGGTCGTTGGCCCCCGCCACCCTCTGGGCTCTAACCCAGTCCTGGTTATGGACGTACCTGTAAGGGACACACCCGGCTAGGACTTAACCTCCCTCTTCATTTTGTTATAGCGTCAAGTTCAACTGTTTCATTGATCAAATTGAAGACAGCAAACACTCTCTAAAATACTTGATATTAACAGATTAATGCACTCCAGCTGATATCAACTAGACAACATGACTCATGATGTTATCTTCCAGTAGCACTAATAATGTAGGTCTCACCCTACACTCTCTACAGCAGAGATCAAATAGGCTCAGGGCTCCAGTTCCTCTACTAGCTGAAGAATGCGCAACTCCGTTCTCTGAATACGCTTACCTCACTAGGTAAGGATTATGGTTAGGGTTTAGGATAGGGACGTCCCAAGGATCTTGATTTGCACAGGCCCAATTGAATCTCAGTTTACGTAGTACGAGCAACGCGGAAGACGTCGGTGATTGTATTCACAAAGTTTTTATCAAAAGTATGAATTTCAGCACCCCACGCGCGGAAGGACAAACAAAGCAAACCACACGACCAGTTATCAAAAGTCAACTCCGCCTCGATACAAGTGAACGGGGCTGAACGTGCCTCAGCTACATGTTAGTGAGAGCTGAGCTCCCCTCCAACCAAACCTGCCTGCACCACATCTCACACACTTATTATAACCAATGTACAGAGAAGTGGAAGTTCTGAAAGGGCTGTGCTGGCACCGGCGCTCCGTTTGAAGTCTACTAAGGAAGGCTTGAAGCTCAGACTTCTGTGGGGGACACATGCCAGCACCTCTTGCTAGCTGGCGAAGAACTCCTCCTGATATACTTACATCAGCACCGCCTCTTTCTGGCTTCCCCGCTTTGATGAACTCTGTCTCGGCTTCGGTGAACTTGCCCTTGAAAAATGAAACATTATCACAGCTCAGTGCTCGGCGTTGGAGGGATTACTAATGCATGCGTGACATTTAATGCCTGCGGAAACAGCGCTCAGACACAAATTTGGGCCGTCAAAGGAGAATTTTTTGTATTAATCTCGGAGATGATGCAAGCTGCAGAGTAACCTTGAGTGTGTGATTGTTAGGATGAGGAGGAGTTGTGAGTGTGTTTGTATAAACTGTGGTATTATACCTGATCCTCCAACATTAAGGCGTTTTTCAGGTGGCTCTCAGGGATCGTGTTCTTGGTAGATAGACGAGCCAGTTCACAGGCAAAGTCAAAGGAGCTGAGAGGGGACAAGAGAAGAATCATGACCACATTCTACTGTACAGCACCAACAGACTCCTCGCATAGGAATGAATGGGGAAGGTCTTAACAGCTTGTGTCCTGTTGAATGCTTCAGACGATGAAATAAATGTTTTGAAATTCTAACTTGTTGGGCAATATAAAGCAGGCTTGGTATTGTGTCAATCACAGAACAGAAACATCAGATACTTCGTCAAGTACCTCCCAGTGATCAGAATTTAACTGCAGGGAGATTCTTCATCACTTTGTCAACGATATTGAAGAGCTTGAGGTTCCAGGCAGTACAGTAAAGTGTAGTCCAGTGCATTGGTCTACTCACCAGTCGTCTGCTGCAAAGCCGATGGAGGTCTCCAGCAGACCAAACTTGTTGAGCAGTTTGACGGCAGCCTCCCCTCCCAGACTCTTGGCCCACAGGTAGGCCACCTGCTTATGGGCACTGGCTGCTCACCCCCTACCACGCACGGAAGAGGAGCAGGAACTGATTAATATGCCAGAAGCTCCCACCATCAAATCACTTCACAGCACAGAGAAGAGCAAGAGAGAGTGAAACAGCTACATACAGAGAATTGGATACTGGAGCTCTTAATAAATTACTGTACAATTAAGTGTTAAATGAAGAGGATGTGCATTTATGTGCCTCTATATTGGACCAATGGTGGGCCAGAAAGGAGGGAGCAGAAGTAACACAGTTGCAGCCAGGTGAGGATGTGTTAGAGTGTGAGGAGAGCTCTTGCAGCGTAACACATCCACCCTGTGCTACTGCTGCTCTGTCTGTTAGCACAGACCACTGTCTTTGATACAGGCCAAGCCAGGGATGTTACAGTCACACCATCCTGCTGTTGACAAACACTCACCGTAATCATGGACTCTCAGGTCAACTTTGTTAGTGGTGTGGACACGTACCTTGTAGGCCTCCTCCCACATGTCGTTGACACTACATGTTGACTGCAGCCTTCCACTCCTGGCCCTCCATATAGTGGTACTCTGCTTCTGAAAACCTGGACTCTGTCCCCAACTCTTGGGATAGGGAACTCAGGCTTAACCTGATTAATCTAAATCACCTTGAGCCTTTCTCATAAGAATTTTTCAGAATACCCATAAGATGTTTATATTTTCTCTTTGGGCAGCGCCCCCTATCGCTGACCTTGGCCAGGTGAGTGTCAGCCAGTAGGTCTGGGAGATGTTTGGCCACCAGGCGAATCACGTCGTCAACATTTTATTCTTCTTATACATAGCGATGGCCAGGTCCGGCTTCTCCACTGTCGCAAACAGCCTGCCGATATTCTAGGCACACACACAATTGCATTGCTGTGCATGGAGATTAAGAATTACTCAATCTCTGAATACATAAACTGCAAATTAGGTATCAGAAGAAAATAGAATTTCACCTCAAAAAAATGATGAATGAAAATCATGAAAATGATGAATGTTGTTGCACATTTCTCACAGGCGAGATCAATAAGCGAGGCAAGTATTGAGATGACACAGAGTTGGGGGCACATGGTGACATATTGACTTTGTGGCAGGCTTGCAGTGTGAGGGACATTACTCTGTCTAATATGGAAAGACACAGGCTCCTTTTGAGGCAGATAAACTGGAGGTCGACACAACACAGCATAGACCTTATTAAAGTCCAATTTGCTATCAGTGCACGGCAAATTAACACTTTTGTTTGTCAATCTGTTGTAGTCGAACCTTGACCTGAACTGCAACTGACAATTTTCTGGATGTGAGTGAAATATAAGCAGGGCACTATAACCCAATGTTGGAAAACTTTGCCTTTGATGAATTTGGCAGCAGGGTTGTGGTCGATACGGGTGTAAAACAGAGGGTAATGAATGATAGGGAGGGAGAGAGGAAAAAGAGAGGGAGTGGAAATTACTTAAAATATTTTTCATTGTCACATACACAGGATAGGTGCAGTGAAATGTGTTGTTCTACAGGGTCATGAGAGAGGTTACCTGTCTGTCTCCTTGTATTTCCCCTCTCTCCCCAGGTCCTGGGCTCGGCTGACGTACAGAGCCGACACGTCCTCCGGGTCATACATTTCGCTGCCAGCTAGGACACAATGAGTGTGTGCGAGTACTGGTTCCCCGTGTACATAGCCCATTAGATGTATGCATTGTGTTATTATATTTATATCGCTGGAGTATTTCTCCAGTCTTATCCTGCTTCTTGTGTGAATTCAAGTATGCTCCCTCTTATTCTCGCTCTCGGAAGAACGGAACACAGGGACCATGCCTCAGGACTACCTGGCCTAATGACTCCTTGCTGTCCCCAGTCCACCTGGTCGTGCTGCTGTTCCAGTTTCAACTGTTCTGCCTGTGGCTATGGAACCTTGACCTGTTCACCGGATGTGGTACCTTGTTCCGGACCTGCTGTTTTCTAACTCTCTCCTACCCCACCTGCTGTCTAACTCCGCTATGGAAAGCTAACTGACATTTACTCCTGAGGTGCTGACCTGTTGCACCATCTACAACCACTGTGATTATTATTTGACCCTGCTGGTCATTTATGAACTTTTGAACATCTTGGCCATGTACTGTTATAATCTCCACCCGGCACAGCCAGAAGAAGACTGGCCAACCCTCAGAGCCTGGTTCCTCTCTAGGTTTATTCCTAGGTTGCTGCGTTTCTAGGGAGTTTTTCCTAGCCACCGTGCTTCTACATCTGCATTGCTTGCTGTTTGGGGTTTTAGGCTGGGTTTCTGTATAGCACTTTGTGACATTGACTGATGTAAATAGGGCTTTATAAATAATTTTGATTAATTGATATAAGCTTTTATATTTTTTGTATCTCTGCGTTACTGGGAAGGGCCTGTAAGTAAGCATTTCACTGTTAATCCACACCTGTTGTTTACAAAGTGGGTGACAATTTGTGTGTCTAGCCAGATCACTAACTCACTTTAATTCCCACCATAATTCACTCTGAATCCCACTTTAAAAGAACACACAGGCCTGCTACAACTAAACATAGAAAGCACAGCAGTGTTTCCCATTTCAATCAACCCCCTGGCATTTGAAACTGGGCGAGCCAGATGACGAGATGGGTCATTGAGGAGGACACATACCTTATGAGCCTGCTCCCACCCACCGTGAACATGTCAATGGCATCTTTGATGTGGTCTCTCTTCACAAACAGGGGCTCTGCAACCTGGGTTCCCACAGAGAGAGAGATGGGTGAATTTCTGTGGATTCCAGCTCTCAAAGCACTGCATCGATACTTTAATTAAATTCAGCAAACACGCTGCTCACGTAGCACAGAGGCAGCATGGAGCCTGGTCTGGAAAAAAGCAGACATCGCCAGCTGCCAGGTTGCTAGGCCCCTGACTCATCAGAACAGTTGGAATGAGGCTGCGGTCATCTCCTCCCCTCCCGCTCTCTCCATCACTCTGCCCTCTAATCTCACACTCCTGGCTGGAGGCGTAGTACTGGGCTATCTTCAGGTAGTACTTCCCTCCTGACCGGTCTTCCTGTAACTCCAGGATATGGACCGCCTTCCACTGGCGAGCGCCTACAGCTGCCTCAATGGTCTTCGAGGAACAACTATGATAGAGAGATAACAAAGGGGTAGGAGAGGAGGGGGGAGAGCAATGGGGTCGATGAAGCGTTTGCACCAATGAAGGACATTGAACTAATCAAATACAATACAAAGCAACCTTATTCATCCCCATGGAGAAACTAATAGGCTACGCCCAGCCAAGGAGCAATTAAGACTAGGTGGCTCTACCCTATGTCAGGATCCTGTCAAAGTACTCCACAGATCCACTTTTACTGGTAATTTCTTTATTTGATTCCTATGCGTTGAATCCCAGCAGTATGTGATTAGTAGGAGATGGAGCTTTACTGAGGCCCATTTTGCCAGTCAGTCAGACCACCACAGTATTAACAGAGGGCCAGCCATCCAATTAGCATCCAGTGTTCTATCTACAGCAGCCTACCCTGGGGACTGAAGTCCTGGCACTGCCTAATGAACAATACCTCCATTTGATTAGAGGAAATTAATCATTCACTTCACTTTATAAACAAACCCCTCACGCCAGCTCCTCCTGTTTCCCACTCCTTTCATCTCTTTCCTTCTCTCTATATCACTCCCTCCCTGGTTGGATTAACTTATGGGAAGACAGCAGAGCTGACTCACCCAGCCTCGATGTAATGGTTGATTGCAGCGTCCATTTGTTTCTGCTGGACCAGGTAGTCTACCCAGTCCTCCTCCAGCTTTACCACGTCAGTTGGGAAGGAAACACGAAGCCAGCTCCACAACTACCCTCAGGGAAAGACGTCCCAGTTACATTCACATCAATATAGTTTGCAATTAACTCTCTAAACCAGTATAAAACCCACCATCAAGATTGGTCCATTTACTAAAGAGCTAATACATAACACTACCCAATAGGTGATGTTAATGAATATGTTAACCTCCACCTGCTGTGTCAGGCCAACCTTTCCGGAAGGTGTGGTCCTTGTGGTAGCAGTCCAGAACCCTCTGGTGGTTCCTGATCTTCTCAAACAGATCTCCTCCCTGATGATAGGGGAGAGAAAAGTTCATTAGTTTCAGTTCAACTTCCTCCCTCTCATTTAATCACTTAGAGCATCTCAGGACCTCTGGTCCATAACCAGATGGTTCAAGAGCAGAGAGAGAGAGACACAGAAACAGAGAGAAACTCAGAAAAGTGGACAGAGCGAGAGAGAAAGATTGAGGAGAGAAACAGAAAACAGAGGGCTGACTAACATCCCTCCCAGCACATCCTTTATTAAGACCCACAGAGACACCTTCCCTGACATCTGTTCTGAGGAGTCACCCATGGCCCAGAGTAAGATCTTAATCAGCACTGAGACTCAGGGTGTACACAGAGCTAGAACACTGCACATCTGTCTCTCTCTGCACCAACTTCTGCTGCCTCACAAAAGACAAGCCCACTTATCCATCACACACAAATCACATTGCTAGACAATCAAGCCGAGTCCCTCAGAACTTCTCCATCAGGAACACCGGAGAAGGGATCTAAACAACCACTAATCTCATCTCATGAACTTCTCCTCTGTTGCCATGTTGTCTTGAAGAGGCCTAGTGTAATGTTAACGGCAGCCATTGAGTTTGCTGTGTGACTTTGCAGTGGTCATGACACCCACCCTCTCATAGAACTCTCCCTTGATGAGGGCAGCAGCGATTCTACTGAGGATGTCACTGTTGGAGACCAGCTCCTCACGGCCAAATTGGGCGGCCTTGACTGGTAGGCCCACCTTGAGGTAGAGGTTGACGACGCCCATGAAGTCCTCCTCCCCCTCTTTGACCTCGCCAACCTTCTCATACTGGTTGGTCTCCATCAGCCACTGGTAGTAGCTGTGACGCAGGTTGTTCAGCTCTGGGAAGACAGAGACTATGTCCTGAGGACTGGCTACTCCACAGTCTCTTAGTACTGGTTTACCTTGACTTCAGCGATGCAGTCGTCCCACATGTGAAGCTCCTGATACATCTCCAGCACCTCCTCAATGGCATTGTACAGAGCACACCACACTTAACTATACATGATGCTGGGAGTCTCTGAAAGTCTCAGACCAAACTCTCCAGATTCATGTTCTCTTACCGGCTCCATATAGTACAACTCTGCCAGCTTGTAGTTCTTATCCAGCATGGCAAGGCGTGCTTTGACTTGGTAGAACTCTGTACCATCACCACCCTGGAGATTAGACTAGTGTCACATACAGGTAATATCAACTAAATATCAACTAAATGGAATGTCCTTTCTAGCAGACTGGTGCAGACTTATGCATTAGCAAGCAGACCACTGCAAAAATGGCTAACAGGTGTGTGTGTGTGATAAGCATTACTGGGGTTTAGTAACTCAGCGGAGTTGAGTGACGTAATGGATTGAATGAAAGGCCTGGCCAGCCAGGGAGCAGCTGAGCAGACAGGGGTGCCAGGCTGGGAGGGGGGGTGCTAGTGTGGCTGCTGCCCACACTCCAGGGGCCAGAGAGACCCACACAGGGGCCCCAACTGACACCCAGGGCTCAGCCTTGTAGCCCCCAGATGGAACACCTGGATTGGGTTTCCTCCAACAGAGCATTCAAGTGGACCCAAACTAGAGCCTCCAACACTACTAAGGGGAGAGACCAACACACACCACAATACGTACATATTGGTCAACGATATTGTTAGTCTCGTTCAGAAAGCGAACTTGAGACATCCCCCAAGGCAGCAAAGCACCTAAAAGAAACACAAAAATGGCTTAAGGGACAATGAGGGTTCAGCTAAATCAAATGTTTACAGATAAACGTTTAAACCTCTAAAACAACAGCCTTAACCCTGGCGCTGGAGCATGGCTAAACACAAGAACGTTTCAATGGCTTTAACCTGGGCCGGCTGTATTACCAGCTCTTTCAGAGAAGTTGCATCACGCTAAAAAGCTGCGCTCGCCATCTTATTAGCAAACCACACTCCATTTACATTCTCCTCTCCGGACAAAACTTTTTCCTGCAATTATGCAAATCAAACTACATACATAACGAAATCTCGCCGCATTATTGATGCCATGCTACGGTGAAATCTAACGTTCACCCCCCAAAAATAGAAGGAAAATGCCTATAAAAAAAGGGGAAAATTACAAAAACTTGCTCTAGTGGTGCTTGCTTAAGCAAAATGTCCTATTAAGAGAGAGACTTCTCTACATGAGTATTACAGAGTCAACTCAGCTCTGGATGAGCTGCTTGGCTTTTTACTATTTCTGCCCCCAGTCACACACACAGCTCAGAAAACCACTGAGGGGAGGGGCTGCTCTAAGCTAAACATCTTCACAGGAGACAAGTCACTTTTCACAACTTAAAACGGGGGAGAGGTATAGAAAAGACTGCATTAGAAGATAAGCCTAGTGTTGCTGAGTACCCTTGGGGGACACACAATGGCATGTATGGAGAGTGTGCGTGTGTGTGGGGCCCCCAACTGTGCTGACCTCTCTGCGATGTGGAGCTGGCGGGCCTCCAGGGACAGTTTGCTCAGAGTCTTCCACTGAGGACATCTCCAGAGTCTCCAGGAACGCTGTGGCTCTGAGGAAGACACACACACGTGAGTCACACAGCAGGACGATCCCCAGTGATAACACACAGCAGGAGAGAGCCACAAAGAATACAAGTAAAAACAAATTCAACAGAATCACATTATTTTTTGAAGCTATACGGTGACAGTTCGACCAACCCCCCAAAAAAATGAAAAAAAAAAAATGAAAAAAATATGCTGGTTGTTGAAATAGACTTCATACACTTCAAATAGGGGACATGGTATTTATTTCCAAATGGGTGGAATGCACACTGAAATAGTTGCATATTAAACCCACAAATTCCACCCTCACATGGATGTTGCACAATGTGGGATCTAATCAAAACCAATTCAGAAACAAGTATAGTAATAATCTCTTGACACTAGCTGCCATTTTCATGCACTGCAAAAAACCCACTGCCTTCTTCAGGGATGCAAACTTGTAAGGGGCCAAAAAGGTGACTTTCTTCTTCACTGAAACGTGCAAAAAATAAATCCCTGCTAGGAGGAAATGCAGGTTTTAAACAAAGAATGTATCTACATGATCAGTCTCTGTGCGTAAAAGAGGTTCACGTGAACCGAACACACAGCATAAAAATGAAAAGAGAGCAATCCAATGTTATTTGTTGCCAAGACTTTACTGCAAATGGCACTCAAGTCTTGAGAAAATAAACAATACACTAATATTGCAGTTAACCATGACAGCCTTAATAATAGAATGCGTGTGACCACACATAAATACTGCACTCTGGGAAAAAACATCTTAAAGTAGAAATATAATCAGAGGCATTGTATTTTTGCTCTATTATAGTGGCCAGTATGGACATTGATCAAGTGCACATGGCTACATGTGTGCAAAAATAACTTACACAGAGTATAAAAAAAGTATAACTACCCCCTCACTCACATGTCTTACTGTCAAGTTCAACACAACAAAAACAATATATTTGGGCTACACTGCACATTATTACATTGAACACTTTCTGCCTGTGGACATCTGTTCTATAATGTGCCAGAAAAAGTGAGAAAAATGGAAAGTGTGTGGTGTTCCATTCACCAAGTGGCACCCAGATTAAAACAGGCCCAGCTCCATCTGATCCCTGAATCCACTTGTTTAACAAGCATTTTCACCTAATTTCATTCTGAAAATTAACCACTACTGTAGAGGGAAAACATGTGTTAACAGATAGTGGTTAGTTCGTTAACTAGTTAAAATTCACACAGATTGCCAGGGTCCAGTAAGCAACTAATGTGTTATAATATGAGGAAAGGCAAGGAGTCGTATACCAGTTAATAATGTAACGACCCTGGGTTTATAAACGCGGATATCGACGACTCTGCCGCTTGAACATGCTTTTGGGGCACAGTCGAGAGCGCGCTGGACCTCGGGCTAGAAGGTCGAGGGTTCCAGACCTGCTGTTTCATTCCAATACTATAGCGAATTGGTTAGGTCACTAATGTTAGCTCATCTGATGTTGTAACGTTATCTGTCTGACTTTATTAGCAAGCTAATTTTTACACCATAAACTCAATTATTTGATCAGATAAATTGGCTAACATTGCTCAACATTTCTCTGGCTACGGTGAATTCGATCCAGCTTGCAAGATACTTAACTATGGGAATACTTGTTTAATCACACTTTCTCCCTCACCTCAAACTTTCCAAATGCCAGTAGTTTTTCGGCTACAGCTCATGCATGAGTACGCTTCATCACCTTCTCACCCCCGTCCCGGTGGTCAGGCTTCTCACGTTACCTCTTCGTTGTCGTTCAGGGGACGCGCTGGTTTAACTGACAAGCTGCATTTCCAGAGGCGCGCTGATGCAGTAACTAGTAAATTGGTTGTATCTACTTCCTTCAGTTGCGTACTACGCTGGCTGCGTTCTGTTGCTATGTGAACGATTGGCTGAGCCTTGGATACAGCAGCCAGTATTTCTCAAAACGCGCAACACTCGTTCGCTTACAGCCAGTAGTGATCCGAGATGCTAAATTAGCCCTATTCTCAGCCCTTATAGCTCTGCATTCCGAGGCCTAATCAAATATTTAACCTTTATTTAACT
This sequence comes from Oncorhynchus gorbuscha, assembly GCF_021184085.1. NCBI lineage: Eukaryota > Metazoa > Chordata > Actinopteri > Salmoniformes > Salmonidae > Oncorhynchus > Oncorhynchus gorbuscha. Next base: position 26,700,989 of record NC_060184.1, on the reverse strand, counting down.
AGGCAAGTCAGTCAAGAACAAATTCTTATTTAGGCCTACCCCGGATAAACCCGAAACAGGACGACGCTGGGCCAACTGTGCGTTGCCCTATGGGACTCCCAATCACGGACGGTTGCGATAGCCTGGAAATCTAACCAGGTTCTGTAGTGACGCCTCTAGCACTGAGATACAGTGCCTTAGACCTCCGCGCCACTCTGTGGAGGACAATGAGAACACAGGCATTAGGAATAGGCCTCCTGAGTGGTGCAGTGGTCTAAGGCACTGCAACGCAATGCTAGCTGTGCCACTAGAGATCCTGGCTCGAGTCCAGGAGACCCATGGGGCAGCGCACAATTGGCCCAGCGTCGTCTGAGTTAGGGAAGGGTTTGGCAGGCAGGGATGTCCTTGTCACATCATGCACTAGCGACTCCTGTGGCGGACAGGGCACAGTGCACGCTGACACGGTTGTCAGGTGTATAATGTTTTCGCAGACACGGCTGGCTTCCGGGTTAAGTGGGCATTGTGTCAAGAAGCGGTGTGGCTTGGTTGGGTTGTGTTTCGGAGGACACACGGGTCTCAACCTTCGCCGAGTCCGAACTGGATGAGACAAGACTAACTACCAATTGGATACCACAAAACTAGGGAGAAAAAGGGGTAAACATTTTTTTGTTGTTAAAGGAATGAATGTTTCTGAATGGCTGGGGGGGGTAAAAAGAAGACCAGCTCACAGTCGGTCACATTGGGTTGAAGTGGGTACTAAACTTCACAGTCTGGTCTATAAATAGAAAGTAGTGGAGTCAGCCCAGCCCATGAGGTGACGCTAGGCCTTGCCAGCTGGCCTACTGTGAGGGAACAGTAGCACATGAGTTGGCCAGGACCTCCCTCTCTCACCCTGAGGGGGGACATGGTGGCTTTCTCTGGGCTGTCGATGTTGTAACACACACACAGGTCACCTCTGTTCTTGCCCACCACTACGTCACTGCCAGGAACCCACTGCAAGTAGGAGCAGAAACTCAACACTGGGGTTTTAATGCTGCTCTCAGCGTCATACAGGTGGAGCTGAGGGAGGGGGAGAGGACAGTGATGCAAGGAATCAAAGAAACTCAAATCAGCAGTAATGCACCTTTCAAAACTAGAAATCAAGGTCTACTGGGTCCTTTACAACAAATTCTAAACCATAGCAAAACATCCCTTGAGTGTACAAAACATTGTGAACACCTTTCCAAGACAGCTTTCTCCTGGATTCACCTGGTCAGTCTATGATCCAGTATTGATGTCACTTGTTAAATCCACTTCTATCAGCGTAGATGAAGGGGAGACAGGTCAAAGAAGGATTTTTAAGCCTTGAGACATGGATTGTGTTTGTGTGCCATTCAGAGAGTGAATGGGCAAGACAAAATATTTGCCTTTGAACAGGGTACGGTAGTTGGTGCCAGGTGCATACGTTTGCGTCAAGAACTGCAATGGTGCTGGGTTTTTCACGTTCAACAGTTTCCCATGTGTATCATAGTTCACTATCCAAAGGACATCCAGCCAACTTGACACGACTGTGGGAAGCATTGGAGTCAACATGGGCAAGCATCTCTGTGAAACGCTTTCGACACCTTGTAGAGTCCATACACCAACGACTTGGGCTGTTCTGAGGGAAACTCAATATTAGGAAGGTGTTCTTAATAGTTTTTTTTACACCATGTATGAGTAGAATTTGTCACTTCTCAGTCAGAAGCTCCCAAAGGGATTCCCAATTAAAATGGTTGTCATCCTTTGCCCAAGAGAGAGCACATCAAACAGGCATAGCTCTAGGCAGCCCGTTACTTTGAGCTGCGGCCTCACCCGCAGCTTCTTGTACCTGTAAAGCAGCTTGCGCCCCATCTAGCTGTGCTCCAACAAGTCAGTCTTGGAGTCATGGCTGATGGTTCCCAGGTTGTAACCGCCAGCCAAATCCACTGTGAGTGGGAAGGAGAAGATTACCTGAGCTGTGCCTGTAGGGCATAGTATCAATCAATGACGGGCGGCTGAGGGAGAGAGAAAACATTCAACTCCAGAGTGATTGAACTAAGGGGAGAGGTGGTGTATCACGTTTAAAGCCACATTATATATCTATCCATCTGCTAGAGACAAGAGATAAATGAAAGATATGTTGTGACTGATGGGCTAACAGAACAAAGACATAATGAAATATGAATACGGCAATGTTCACAGTCAGCATCCATCCACTCGAACAAACACATCTATGATTCTCTCATAAATCATTTGACAGAGGCCTGGCATTGCCTCTCCTTTTATTCTGTAATTAAGCTTCCGAGAAACATGGCTAAAAAAGCATTTTCCAATTTACACTTTCAGAGCAGGTTAAGTACACAACCGACAATGCGAGGGAGGGAAAAATAAATAACTGCGCCTGTCATTCAAGGGGGAGAAATAAATTGCATGGAGGTTGCTTCTCATTTTCACCACCTAAAAATAAAAAACAGCTCGGCAGCCGACAGAAGGACATCCCTGGACTTAATTAGCACAGGAAGTGGACCGGGCAGATGGTGCTCAGCTCAGCGCTGCTTGGGCGGTGATTCAGACTTAACACAGCCGCTCGCCACCTCGCATGTCCGGACCGCCGTGGGGTCAACACCTAATTGAAAGGCATCGTTCTCAGAAAGTGGCATATGCCCGTTTGTTTCAGTATCTCTCTGTACTGGACCTCACAGGGCCCGGCGTCTCAGGCTGCTCCAGGGAAGAGAGGGAAGAGGGGGAGGGGTGTTGGCACGCTACAATCAAACGGTCGTTTACCTAATCAATACCTAAAGCAACGTGGGGGCCAGGTTGCTCGAAGCAGCACCTGCCTGCCTCCACATGAATGGGGATCATTCATCACAAAAAGGGGCAAGTCAGCGTCTTTGTGTGTTAGACACTATCTACAATAAGAGTGGAGTGGCGGGCTGGGCTGGAACTGGGGCTGATAGTGAAGGTTGCAAGTTTAGCAGTTACTTCACACGGGCAAGTTGGCTGCAAATCACTTCAATAGATAGTAATAGCAGAGATAAAATAATCTATTTTACACTTCTGGAAATACAAAAGTCCATGTATTTTTGGCCTGAGAATTAAAGTTAGTCAACAAGCACCCCAGTCAACCTTGGCTTAACCTGAAAAAATATATTTCTGCAGCACAGAAGTCATGATTTTATGTCCTCGGTCTCAGGGAGCATACTCTCTGCATCATACATATTCATAGCATCACCTTCCACAAACACACTTACCAATGGCAATGGTCTTGATGTCAATCAGGTAGGCTAACTTGTTGCTGTCTTCAACTCCATTCTGTTTGCGCTCATTGAGACACACACTAGAGATGCAGACAGTGTGAGGCAGAAAGATCAGGGAGCTCAGGAAGAATGTTAATACCAGCCTGAACCTCCAAACATTAGCACAGAAGTAACTCCAATCTGACAATCTTGACAGCCTAAATACAGTAGGATGGATTTGTAATGACTAACTTTGTCCACTGAAAACTGTCTTGACAGCTCTATGCAAAAGACTTATCCTTCTTATTCATTCAAACTAAGTATGCCTTACTGTCATGTACAACCAAAGCTCAACACTACAACCTAGTGACCATTTTTAACATTACTGTAGTAGATTGGAAAAAAGGTATATGGCTGTGCTAGTAAGTGATTAGAAAATTCATAAACTGCTTTCTATTATATAATATGCATTAGAAGAAAAATGGGTGAACACCAACCAGATGAGATGTGGGTTCATGAACTCAGTTCTCACTGATCCCAGGATGTTGTTGCTGCCGTACTCCACCAGCATCAGTGCCCCAGTGTTGCAAATCATACACAGCTGACAACACATCACAGTCAGCAGCTGACTCCCTACTCTGAGACAATTCAGAATTCCCATGTTGAAGAAGCAATGACAGGCAGTTAACAGGTGCATGACAGGTATTTTCTTATTCATAAGTTGGGATAGCAGTGGCTGAAAACTCCTCACAATAGCACATAAAAACTGCAGACAAAGCTAAAACTGGGAATTGTACCATTTCATTTTCAAAGAAGAATTTCTCATTCCCCCTGGAGCCCTGCCATCTTCAACATCAGCACTCCAGCATAGGAAGGCTCCTTAAACTCACAATTAACCAGATATTAACAAACTGAATCCTGACAGCCCTCAAACTTGTTATTATAACATTTTAAAACAGGTCCTTGGAACTTCATCCATAACCATTGGTTACACGGTTATTGTTCCAGCTGTAATGTTGAGACTTCGCATAGAGGGGACGGTGGCCTACAATAGACACCAGTCAGCGAGGGCAATTAAATGTATTTTATAGTACTTAGTGTTTTAGCTTTTTATGGCTGCAGGGGCAGTATTGAGTAGCTTGGATGAAAAGGTGCCCATTGTAAACGGCCAGCTCCTCAGTCTCAGTTGCTAATATATGCATATTATTATTAGTATTGGATAGAAAACACTAAAGTTTCCAAAACTGTCAAAATATTGTGTGTGAGTATAACAGAACTGATATGGCAGGTTAAACCCTGAGGAAAATCAAAACAGGAAGTGGCTTCTATTTTGAAAACTCCATGTTCCATAGCCTCCCTTTGCTGGATTTAAAGGGATATGAACCAGATTCCTTTTCCTATCGCTTCCTCAAGGTGTCAGTCTTCGACAGTTTCAGGCTTTTATTTTGAAAAAATGAACCAGAACGATAACATCGCGTCAAATGGTCACTTGAGTTTTGCTCGCGCAACAGAATTTGGACAGCCATTGTTTTCCCCTCTCCTACTGTGAAAGACATTTGCGGTTGATATATTATCGATTATTACCCAAGGATTGATTATAAAAAACATTTGACATGTTTCTGTGGACATTATGGAAACGATTTGGAATTTGTCTGCGTTGTTTTGATTGCTCTTTCCTGTGGATTTCTGAACATAACGCGACAAACAAACGGAGGTATTTTAGATATAAAAATCATCTTTATGGAACAAACGGAACATTTGTTGTGTAACTGGGAGTTTCGTGAGTGAAAACATCCGAAGATCAAAGGTAAATGATTCATTTGATTGCTTTTCTGATTTTCGTGACCAAGCTTCCTGATGCTAAGTGTACTTAATGTTTTGTCGTGCGATCGATAAACTTAGAAACGCTTGGATTGCTTTCATTGAAAAGCATAATTTCAAAATCTGACCCGTCAGGTGGATTGACAAAAGGCTAAACTGTGTTTTCCTATACTGCACTTGTGATTTCATGAATATAAATATTTGTAGTAATATTTATTGAATGTAGCACAATGCTATTCAGCGGTTGTTGATGACACTTATCCCGATATCGGGATTGCAGCCATAACAAGTTAAATCTTCCAACTGCTCACTTCAAATTCTAGGTCTGCAATACCACACGAGTGGAGGCAAGTAAATAAATAACTATAGTGAAAGATTAGCATCAATTCCAATATAAAATAACCCCATATCCATCTGCCAGTGAATGGCCAGACTGTCATACCTCACTCAGGTTGTTGGAGGACAAGTCTCCCAGCAGCAGGGTATCAGAGGTGTGGGCCACCAGGTAGCGGTCCTTCCTCATGATCTTCACCTCGTCTATCTCATGGCCGTAGTGGGATTTCAGCACAACCTGCAATCCCTGTGGACAGGTTCTTTACAATCACCTGGAGAGACAATGTTCAGTTAGATAGACTGAGTCACAAACCAACTGACAAAGGCGTAGAGAGGAATTGGCAGTCGCAGGTTTAGAACTACTGAGTTTATTAAAGCTCTCTCTCTCTATCTAAATAAATGCGGAACGAGACCTAAAGTGCAAAATAAAGTTCAGGAAATAAGAGAGATTCCTCTCAGGAAAACAAGCAATATTTACAATGACTGACAAGACAAATGACAGAGGGAGTATATACACACACACACACACACACACACACACACACACACACACACACACACACACACACACACACACACACACACACACACACACACACACACACACACACACACACACACACACACACACACACACACACACACACACACACACACACACACACACACACAGTGATAGCGTGGGGATTGGAACCAGGTGTGTGTAATGATGACGAGACCGGGGTTGATGAGTGAAGGGCATTTGCCAGCAGCAAGAAGGCCTGCAACGCCGAACGCCTGAGTTGGACAGGAGGGGGAGCCAAAGCGAAGACTGGTGTGACACCCGCAAGGAATTTTGTGACATGGCTAAGAACTGTTGAGTCCACAGAGGGTGATGTGAAAAGCGGTGAAGGCGGTGAATATCAAAATGTACCTGACTCAGTCCCTCATAAGTCATCTCAAATTTGTTCTTGTAGATGCTCCTCCAAAGGCAGCAGAAAAACTGTTCCACACAGTGTACTCTGAACACAGGGATTGACAAAAACACGTTCATTAAGTTTAATTTACAAAAAGCTGTGAAAGGCAACGTGTAGCCTCCTTTCTACAGTACTTTCAGAGCAAAATCAATTATGGCATGGGGTGTGCGTAACAGGTGTGTTCGTACGTGTATGGTTACTAACTGCACAGAGGCGTGAGCCGTCCTTCTTCCAGGCCAAGGCAGTGATGGTGTACAGGTTTGAAATCTCTTTGGGGGATGCTTCGTCCCATGCTCCTTTCAGAGGACCCCAGTTGAAGACTTTGAACAAAACCATTTATCACCCAGAAGAACTTCCCAGCAATGTAAGATACTGTATGAGGTTGTATTATCATGCTTATTACCTGAATAATGATGTATCAAAATGAAGACTGACCGGTAATAGCTACCGATGACCACAGACTGTCCACCGGGGCTGGTGGCCACAGTGAACTCTTTCTCAGCGTGTCCTCGGCTGTAGTCAAAAGTCTGCTGAATGTGACCTTCCCTGCCATAGGCCACTATTTTCTTGTCACATCCAGCCACTATGACGCTGTTGGCTCCCCATCCCAGGGCATATGGTTTGGCAAGGGTGGGTCAACAATTTACCCTGCAAAAAGATGAGACATGCAGATCAATACACAACATGCATCAATGCACATCTACCTGATACGATTTCAACTGTGATCCAGAGACAGTATACAGAGAGGAGTTCACTATTATTGTGATCACCACCAGATTACAACTTTGAGTGAAAAGGTTGAAATAAAGAACAAGAGCACATTGTTGTCAACGAGACAACGTAGGAATCTTCTCCGTAGACTGTAGATGACTTGTTTGTTTTTGTGTTTGCAAGGTGAACCTAAGAGGAAGCAAACAAAACATGTCAAGACCCAATACAATGTTAAGAAAAATCATTGAACTTTGTTAATAAAAAAAAAAGTCTGTCAATAAATTTTTTAAAGATTGTGTAAATGTTTACACACCTTTCCCTCAGTTAAACCAAAAACGATTGCGTGTTCTGCCGGCCATAACAAACATGTCAAAGCACTCTGAAACAGGATGAAATGTGTTTAATTTGAATGTTGTTGATTAAAATAAGATAATTTACCGTCTTTACAAATTTGTTGCAGATTACCTTCTCACCCCTGTGTGAGGGATAAGAAGGATGCATCACAATTGATACAAGGAGAGGCTACAGGTCGGTCAACTGTGAATTAAAACCCAGCCAAAATACAACTATGAGAAGTATGAAGTTATGCTTACCATTCCTCTCAGATTTGGTAGACAACATAATTTATCAGTTTGGGCAATGGCAATTTTTGTTGAGTCGGGAGAAAATGCCATGGCCTTGACAAATCTAATTGTATTAGTCACATGTGCCGAATACAACAGGTGTAGAGCTTACAGTGAAATGCTTACTTACGAGCCCCTAACCAACAATGCAGTTTCAAAAAAATATGGATAAGAATAAGAGTTAAAAGTAACAAGTAATTAAAGAGCAGCAATAAAATAACAATAGCAAGACTACATACAGGGAGGGTACCGACACAGAGTCAATGTGCGGGGGCACCGGTTAGTTGAGGTAGTATGTACATGTTTATTTTTTAATTTATCCTTTATTTTACCAGGTAAGTTTGCAGCAACGACCTGGGGAATAGTTACAGGGGAGAGGAGGGGGATGAATGAGCCAATTGTAAACTGGGGATTATTAGGTGACCGTGATGGTTTGAGGGCCAGATTGGGAATTTAGCCAGGACACCAGGGTTAACACCCTTACTCTTACGATAAGTGCCATGGGATCTTTAATGACCTCAGAGAGTCAGGACACCCGTTTAACGTCCCATCCGAAAGACGGCACCCTCCTCCTACTGGCCCTCCAACACCACTTCCAGCAGCATCTGGTCTCCCATTCAGGAACTGACCAGGACCAACCCTGCTTAGCTTCAGAAGCTAGCCAGCAGTTGTGTGCAAGGTGGTATGCTGCTGGCGACATGTAGGTAGAGTTATTAAAGTGACTATGCATAGATGACAACAGAGAGTAGTAGTGGTGTAAGGGGGGGGGGGCAATACAAATAGTCTGGGTAGCCATTTGATTCGATGTTCAGGAGTCTTATTGCTTGGGAGTAAAAGCTGTTTAGAAGCCTCTTGGACCTAGACCTGGCGCTCCGGTACCACTTGCCGTGCAGTAGCAGAGAGAACATTCTATGACTAGGGTAGCTGGGGTCATTTTATAGGGCCTTCCTCGGACACCACCTGGTATGGAGGTCCTGGACGGCAGGAAGCTTGGCCCCAGTGATGAACTGGGCCGTTCGCCCTACCCTCTGTAGTGCTTTACGGTCGGAAGCCGAGCAGTTGCCATACAAGGCAGTGATGCAACCAGTCAGGATGCTGTCGATGGTGCAGCTGTAGAACCTTTTGAGGATCTGAGGACCAATGCCAAATATTTTCAGTCTCCTGAGGGGGAATAGGCTTTGTTGTGCCCTCTTCACGACTGTCTTGGTGTCTTTGGACCATGTTAGTTTGTTGGTGACGTGGACACCAAGGAACTTGAAGCTCTCAACCTGCTCCACTGCAGCCCTGTCGATGAGAATGGGGGCATGCTCGGTCCTCCTTTTCCTGTAGTCCACAATCATCTCCTTTGTCTTGAGACAACATAGCTCTTCGTTCCATACATTTACATTTACATTTAAGTCATTTAGCAGACGCTCTTATCCAGAGCGACTTACAAATTGGACTGCAAGAAGGTTGGGCTCCCGAGTGGCGCAGCGGTCTAAGGCACTGCATCTCAGTGCTTGAGGCGTCACTACAGAAACCCTGGTTTTAATCCAGACTGTATCACAACCGGCCGTGATTGGGAGTACCATAGGGCGGCGAACAATTGGCACAGCATCCTCCGGGTTTGGCCAGTGTAGGCAGTCATTGTAAATAAGAATTTGTTAATTGATTTGCCTAGTTAAATAAAATAAACATCACAACATTATCACTCGATCAGACACAGCTTCAGTTGAGTATTTCAGGGAAAAGCTTCCGGTATCAAACTGACCTGACAAAGTGGTGTGTATGTAATTGATGTGAGTATAACATGTGATAGTCAAACGACAATGGTGGTGATAACTTACCTTAGAGTCAGCAGGCTTAGTAGAGAACTTATCCCTTTACACCTCTGTCCACAGTGCATACAGCACATTTGATATAATTCGGTGCCCATATCATACAAGTCACTTTGGTAGCTCGCTCCCTCCTGTGGTAAATGGACCACAATTTGGATAACATGTCAGTATACTTCACACGACGCTAGCTGTACCCTCAGTGAACCCGGCACATAACGCACTGCTGAAGCTAGAAACATACTGTTAAGCATTTCGATACACCCGCTTTAACATCTTCCAATCTGTGTACGCGACAAATAAACTTAGATTTGACAGTGTGCTTCAATACGGTCTCTGGAGCAACACCAAAAAGCCTAACGTCGTTACACACAGACACTGTCCCTGGGTCATCCGTTGAATAAAATTGACATGTTAACTACTAAAAAAAAGGTAGTTAGCTAGCTAGTTAAGGACACATACTAAGTCTAGCTAGATACTAGACAGAGCTAACTAGCAGCAAGCTAACGTTAGTCATCAAAGCATTAACGTTACGTACAGTAACGTTTGCTAACGTTAACTTTAGCTAGACCTGGTGGCTAATGTTAGCTAGTAACGGTCAAGTTTGCGGCCGTTAAAAGGGTATTCAGATGTTTTAGTCGCATGGTTAAAATCTAGAATAATCTGTGTAACTACTGTAATGTGAAATCGTTAGAAAATTAAATATGATCCCTAAATTATTGCTGTTGACGTTAAGTAGACTGAGTGACAAGGGAGGCAGACATTTTGGTAAACATCCGTCCTCCCTGGTTACCGTTGTCTGACACGTACGTGGGCGTGTTCAAATTTTACGTTTTTAATCTCACGTGCACAAGTACAGTGAAATCCCTTTCTTGCTAACTCCGTTCAAACCCAACATGCTGTAATCAATATTGCACACAAAAATAATATAAGGTAGGAAAAAAACACGAGAAATTAGACCGGACGACCGTGGTTTACTTTTGTGCGCTACCCACTATAACTAGTGCTTCTATTTGTAAATCCGGAGGTTCGGGAACGAGGGGGGGGGATCTGGTGTACAAGGAGCGCATGAGACAAAAAAATCGCCTTTATTGAAAAGCATTGAATGCATATCATCATCATCGTATTTGAGTAGTGGCATAGAGCAGGCATAGAGCAAGTGACACAAATGGGTTACATTTTTAGTACTCTAGGATCCCAGAAAATGTTGGCATTTTATAAAGGAATTTAAAAGCAATTCAAAGACATTTTCCATGACTGGAGACTATATTTTTTAATACTGCACAGATTAAATCCACCAATAGCCTAGGCCTGGGGTGCTCAGCTACTATTTGAGGTCCAGTCACAAATTTCATAGGTGGCAAAGGTCCAGATGTATAATGTAATTTATCAGCGTAGTAACAAATCCCAACCTGTACACACCATTCTAGTTGGCAGAGAGAAAATGTTGCAGTTTTAAAGCAGATTCTGCACATTTTGCATGGGACAGAGGTTTGTTTCCCCTGTTTTAAAGCTAATATCCTTGAGTTCATTGCATTCTTCCATATTTAATTTGTGTTTATATGATACCAGGGGTCAAAGCCCAAGCAAGTAAAGTATTTTTTACCATGTCCTGGGTACGGATCCGATCCGCCGGTTGAGTATGGAGTGCCTAGGTCTAGGTGTGTGGAGATGCACATATTGTAGGCTACAATACCAGGAGGGAAATTAGTCCTAAAAACATTTTTCTGTGTCACTGACTCACCCAATGATAAGTAGTTCACTTGCTGGTGGTGGCCGATGTGTTCTTGCCTAAAGCAAGCTCTCTCACTTGTTTTACTAAAAATTCTAGATCACCAGTACTCCACACACAGAGACGTGTACAAAGCTCTCCCTCGCCCTCCATTTGGTAAATCCGACCACAACTATATCCTCGTGATTCCTGCTTACAAGCAAAAATAAAGCAGGAAGCACCAGTGACACGGTATATAAAAAGTGGTCAAATGAAGCAGATGCTAAACTACTGGACTGTTTTGCTTTCAGAGACTGGAACATGTTCCAGGATTCTTCCGACGGCATTGAGGAGTACACCACATCAGTCACTGGCTTTATCAATAAGTGCATTGTGGACATCGTCCCCACAGTGACTGTACGTACATACCCCAACCAGAAGCCATGGATAACAGGCAACATTCGCTAAAGGGTAGAGCTGCTGCTTTAAAGATGCGGGACTCTAACCCGGAAGCTTACAAGAAATCCTGCTATGCCCTGCGACGAACCATCAAACAGGCAAAGAGTCAATACAAGGCTAAGATTGAATCATACATCACCGACACCATGCATGAGAGCATCAGCTGTTACGGACGACTGTGTGATCACGCTCTCTGTAGCCGACGTGAGTAAGACCTTTGAACAGGTCAACATACACAAGGCTGCGGGGCCAGACGGATTACCAGGACGTGTGCTCCGGGCATGTGCTGACCAACTGGCAGGTGTCTTCACTGACATTTTCAACATGTCCCTGATTGAGTCTGTAATGCCAACATGTTTCAAGCAGACCACCATAGTCCCTGTGCCCAAGAACACAAAGGCAACCTGCCTAAATGAATACAGACCAGTATAGCATTCACATCCATGAAGTGCTTTGAAAGGTTTGTAATGGCTCACATCAACACCATCATCCCAGAAACCCTAGACCCACTCCAATTTGAATACCTCCCAAACAGATCCACAGATGATGCAATCTCTATTGCACTCCACACTGCCCTTTCCCACCTGGACAAAAGGAACACTTACGTGAGAATGCTATTCATTGACTACAGCTCAGCGTTCAACACCATAGTACCCTCAAAGCTCATCAATAAGCTAAGGATCCTGGGACTACACCTCCCACTGCAACTGGATCCTGGACTTCCTGATGGGCCATCCCCAGGTGGTGAGGGAAGGTAGCAACACATCTGCCATGCTGATCCTCAACACTGGAGCTCCACAGGGGTGCGTGCTCAGTCCCCTCATGTACTCCCTGTTCACCCACGACTGCATGGCCAGGCACGACTCCAACATCATCATTAAGTTTGCAGACGACACAACAGTGGTAGGCCTGATCATCGACAAGACAGCCTATAGGGAAGAGGTCAGAGACCTGGCCGTGTGGTACCAGAATAACAACCTATCCCTCAACGTAACCAAGACAAAGGAGCTGATTGTGGTCTACAGGAAAAAGAGGACTGAGCACGCCCTCATTCTCATCGACGGGGCTGTAGTGGAGCAGGTTGAGAGCTTCAAGTTACTTGGTGTCCACATCAACAACAAACTAGAATGGTCCAAACACACCAAGACAGTCGTGAAGAGGGCACGACAAAGCTTATTCCCCCTCAGAAAACTAAAAAAATGTGGCATGGGTCCTGAGATCCTCAAAAGGCTCTCCAGCTGCAACATCAAGAGCATCACTGCCTGGAACGGCAATTGCTCGGCCTCGGACTGCAAAGCACTACAGAGGGTAGTGCGTACGGCCCAGTACATCACTGGTGCTAAGCTGCTTGCTATCCAGGACTGCTACACCAGGCAGTGTCAGACGAAGGCCCTAAAAATTGTCAATGACCCCAGCCACCCCAGTCATAGACTGTTCTCTCTGCTAACGCATGGCAAGCGGTACTGGAGTGCCAAGTCTAGGACAAAAAGACTTCAACAGTTTTTACCCCCAAGCCATAGGACTCCTGAACCGGTATTTGCATTGTGTGCCCCCACCCCTCTTTTTACGCTGCTGCTACTACTACTACTCTCTGTTTATCATATATGCATAGTCACTTTAACTATACATTCATGTACATACTACCTAAATTGGGCCAACCAACAGGTGCTACCGCACATTGGCTAACCGGGCTATCTGCATTGTGTCCCGCCACCCACCAACCCCTCCTTTACGCTACTGCTACTCTCTGTTCATCATATATGCATAGTCACTTCAACCATATACCTACTACCACAATCAGCCTGACTAACCAGTGTCTGTATATAGCCTCGCTACTGTATAGCCTGTCTTTTTACTCTTTTTATTTCTTTACTTACCTATTGTTCACCTAACACCTTTTTTGCACTTTTGGTTAGAGCCTGTAAGTAAGCATGTCACTGTAAGGTCTACACACCTGTTGTAGTCGGCGCAAGTGACAAATAAACTGATTTGATTTGACTTTATTTTAAAGTTGATCAAATATTCTGGTAGCCTAGTAGCCCACTTCACGCGGATATGACTCTACGGAAAGAAATGATAAAGTACAACGCTGGAGAGATGAGGTGCAGGCTCATATCTACAGAATTGGAGCAGAGAGAGATCATATAAAAAGTTAATCTTGTTCTAGTTTTGTGCAGTGGCAATTTTAGCATGTACATCTTGGTGGGGCAAACAAACAAAAATTGGAGGGATGCGTGCCAGCAAAGCAACAACACAGCACGAAACAATACATTACTTGCACTATAACGGTGACAAACGGTGCCCACAAACTGTTAAGATGTAAAGACAGTTTCAGGTTGGATATTCAACGGATATTCGCCTGTAGTTTTCTTTACGTCCACCAACAGCATTTAGGGACCGTCAACAGTGACAATTCACATTTTTCAAATTTCAATAGCTCTTTAACCATTACTCCAAACACTTTCAAAACTGGTTGTAGCTAACCCGATGGCATAGACACACATTGCACACCCTTTAGATTGTCCATTTATACCTCACATGGTTTTACACAAATGTTTCAAAATGTAGATTTTTTTAAAATGTATAGCGACAGAATTCAGAACATGGGCCGTTCTTACATAAGCAGACAATGAAAGCTCTTACAATATTTGATGATTACCTTTCTCTACAACAGGTTATAGGCAAACAAGTACATACTGGCCACGAACAATGTGTTTACAATACCGCGTTGGTGAAAATAGACCAATTTAATGGATGAGGCACACGGGCTACTAACAGCTTACTACACAACATACACTTAGTATTACTTTAGCTACAGTATAATGTTACATATCTCTCTGGCATCATATATACATTTATGAAGCAGGATAAGACATTTATGGACTCACATCGTGATGTGCTTAAACAGGAAAGTGGCGCGGTGGTCCTTCTTGGGCACATTTTGTCATCAAAGAGAATGATGAGTTGAATGACCGCTCAAATCGTATTTTCCCGGTCGAAGCTCGTTTGTCCGGAGTTCTCAGTTGTCTTGAACTCACAGCTAGCCACTAATTCCTTCCCAAACCACCCATTGTTGAATTTGCGATTTCCAACTTGTTGTGTAATGTTTACGTCCAATAGCCGATGAGCACCGAGACGCTTATCTCTAATTTCTCTTCATATGACGAGGATTTGATTGTCGATTTGAGTCATGGTGACGACTGTTAGCTTGCCAGCTAAGATTTTGAAAGTACGATGTTGACATGATCAGTCCAATCAAAGTGTCAAGTGTACTCCCTCTCCGGACTCTAGATCATCAGGCTGCTGATTATCCCGCACACCGGTCACCATCGCCTCGCGCACTTGCGCCTCATGACACTCACTTGGACTCCACACCTCCTTGATTATCTTCCCTATATCTGTCACTCCTCTTGGTTCATTCCTCTGGTGTTATTGATGCTGTTTTCGTGTCGATGCATTGTTTGTGGTTCGTGTTCTTTGTTTGTTTTACTCGTTACACAAAGCGACTGTATATATAACGTGATTTGATGTCATTCTATCTGTGGCCAATGACCTTGAGGCTTCTTGGATGGGCACTTCTAATATAACTCTATGGCAGAACCCAAGGGGCAAAAACGTTCTAGCTCTAACCTTAGAATTGGGGATGACCTACTGTCCCATGAGTGACAGAAAACTTAGCCAATCCGGTGCAACGCTCTGTATTTTCTGCTTGCTAGCCCCACTACCACCACAGAAAGCACTGAGCTAGGCTCAAACACCTGCTTTTCGGAGGAGCCTTACTCAAGAAAGCAAAAAAGAGACCATGTTTGTATGCTGCTTTAACTAATTTACACTTATTTTTTATATTTTTTACATTGTTTGCTAACTGATATGTTACACGTATTAATGCCAAAATAACAAGCAAAACAGGCAAGCCCTTACAATGAAAATAAATACATATATAGAGAATATATTTTACCTAAAAGTGTGGGGATCAAAACAGGTGGGGCCCCGCCACTGGTTCTGTGAGAGATACAGGCGCGCTTCTCACACAGCATGCATTGGTCTCAAACAGGTTAAACTGATCACGTTTACATACACACCGATATCCCATTATTATTATTTTTTGTCGTTGACATATGTTGTAACACATGTAAGCATATCTCATAATAAACCGAAAAGGCATGGATCCCAGTTATGAGAAACCCGGATAAAATTCCTGGGATATGCTGATTTTAGATGGGATACGCTACTGTGGCATGTAACATTTTATCCCGTTTACTGTTGTTTTTCGCGGTCTGCACGGGCTCACTTTCGCATATCATTGGTGTATAAATATTGTATCATTTTACTGCAATACATGCACAATTCTGCAGGAGGTAATAGTATAGGTTATTACGCAGTGTTACACGTGAGGTTATACGCCTACAGTCAGTGTCCAGATTTCAGTTACTATTCCATTTAACCCATATGAATTTAAATGAGGAATATTCTGTTTATTCATGCCTGCAGGGATACTCCAGAGGGGGATATCAAAAGTGCATGATGTGAACCGATGTGAAATGGCTAGCCAGTTAGCGGGGTCGTTCGTTCTGAGCTCTTGAAGTAGTTGCTCCCCTTGCACTGTACGTGCCGCGGCTTTTGTGGGGCGATGGATAACGATGCTTCGTGTGCTGTTGTGTGCAGAGGGTCCCTGGTTCGAGCCCGGATTGGGGCGAGGAGTGGGACGGAAGCTAAACTGTTTCATATGTAAACATCTAGCTAGTTAACTACTATCCGGAATACTGGGCACATGTGTTCAATGTTAAGCAAACCATAACCAACCCGAATAGACTCTTAGATTATCAGGCCCTGCTGAAAATCTACTTTCTCACGGTATGCTTACAAAAAAGATGTATGAATTAACTTTGATCGCTTTTATTAACATTTTTACATTACAAAAAGTAAAACTTATATTTCATGCCATGAGCGGTACCGGATCCGGACAAGTAGGATCCGGAACGAAACGGTGAGGTGCTGGTGTTGTGCCAAAATTCTCCCTCCCTTCGCGTTGTTCCTTGCTGCGACTTGCTTGCTACTATAGTTGAGAGTCTGCTTTTCACTCCTTTATCTAGTTAGCCTACATTTCACTGATCTTAGTAGCAGAAAGCATTTTTCTCTGCATTTTTCGGTTTTGCTATTTGTTTCAAGTGTATGTGGCGATTCTAGCTTGTATGGCGCCCTGTGCGTACCCCGGCAAGATGCCGACCTGGTCGGCCACTCGTGTCGCCCGTACCTAAATCCGCTACTGATTTGTATTAGTCTATAAATAAATATCTCCTATGTCTTATTCGACTAGTATTTTTGAAAGTGCAAGGATAAAAATTCAGCCATAGTTGTTCTGAAATGTTTATTGCTTGCCAGCATTTTACTCCCTCCTCTGTTTAATATAACACACATACATTAATTATTAATTTCGGATGTCTATGTGAAGTTTGTTCTATAGAAAGTATTTTACTCTGATGTGTGCCACAGAAAGTATTTGACTCTAGCCACAAAATGTAAGAAATTAGAGGGGGGATTCTGGCAGGGGGGAGATGATCCGGCTAAAATTCAACGAAGCACGGACTATAACCCACTACAGCAGAGTTTGCTCGGTCCTCGGGACTCCAAGGGCTGCACGTTTTTTGCACCAACACTTCACAGTTGATTCAAATGATCAATGCTTGATGATTAGTTGATTATTTGAATCAGCTCAGTAGTGCTAGGGGCAAAAACCAAAACGTGCACACCTTGGGGTCTCGAGGACCGAGCTTGGGAAACCCTGCAGTAACTCCTAACACACGACAATATCCGGAGCTCGGACTTGTAAAATATTTGTCAAACATAGCAAAGCTAAACGGATCAAATGAAAAAACATATGCCAGTGTTATCGAATTGCAAAAAAAACCTTCCTGGAGATGCCGGGGATTGAACCCGGGGCCTCATACATGCAAAGCATGCGCTCTACCACTGAGCTACATCCCCTTCCTTGCGATGTGACGCGGATAAACCAGTACACTACAGTTATGCCACAATACGAAATGAATGACAAAATATGAATTAAGTGCATATTTATTTGCCCGCAGACGGATTTCTGGTCGTTAAATACGTTTTAATTAGGGTAAACATAATTATTTCTCTGTAGGCCAAGTATTTAGTTGCTACTAGATCTACAAGGCTATACTATATATTTCCCGGTAATGGTAGTGACTGCAGTAGCTACAACTAAATACTAATGGTAGTGGTAGTAACGTTACTGAACAGTAATAGGGCTGTCATAGGCCTGCTAACATTAACCCAATCTAAAATGATCTTCATAACAAATGTCCACTGACTACTAGGTGACAGGTCAAACACCAACGTGACACAGCAGATATGAGAGAACAAAAATAAAACACTCATATGACAGCCTTTGACATTAGGACAGGGGAGGGATATCTGAGTCTAATCAGAGAGAGGGACATGATGTTACGAGACTTTGAATAAACGGATCAATACATTCTTAGAGCAATTTGAAGATATCACCTAGAGACCTTTTAAAGGGGAAGAAAATATTGTAGTAAGAGGGTCAGCCCAGCAAATATGCACAACCAACTGATCCAGTGTTTCGAGGGCTTTCTACTAAATTTGTGTTACATAAAGGATTTTTTTGAGCTCATTATTGGAGCAATCTTTTACCTTTTTGAAGCCCTTGTGCGTCTGTTCATCCAGCCACCCAGGAAGGACGTGGAAGGGGAAATAGTGTTGGTAACAGGGGCAGCCAATGGTATTGGCAAACTGATAGCCAAGGAGCTGGGTCGTCGTGGGGCTACCTTGGTCCTTTGGGACGTCGACTGGGAAGCTCTTGATGAGACAGCCAAGGAACTTCGCCAGATACTGGACATACGTGTCTATGCCTATGCTTGTGACTGCAGTAGACGGACTGAGGTGTATAAAGTTGCAGACATGGTAAGGTGGTTTGTTCTATGTTTGAATGAAAGCTGAGATAACTTTTAGGACAGTCAACTTTTTAAATGTGCACAATAATGTGTATAATAATGTGAACACAGTGTGTAATTGGTCATATTATGTTTAACAGGATAAAAAAGTACCTTATCCACCAAGCACTGTGTGTGATTTGATGTACACTTTGACTCACCTGCTGATTCAACAGGTAAAGAGGGAGGTGGGGGATGTTTCCATCTTGGTGAATAATGCAGGAGTAGTGACAGGAAAGTACACCTTCACAGAGGCCCCAGACAACCTGGTGGACAGAACACTGAGGGTCAATGTCGCTGCTCACTTCTGGGTAATTGAGCTTGTAATTTCTGGAGAGGCAAACAAAACTATTCAAACCTTATTTAAGAGTTGATCTGTATCCTGTATGATGATCCATACATTTCTCTCTGACATGAATCTGTACAGACATACAAGGCTTTCCTCCCTGCTATGATGTCCAGGAACCATGGGCATCTTGTGTGTGTGGCCTGTCATGGAGGACTGTTTGCTATGAACGGATTAGCAGGTGGGTGAATCTTCATGTGGGTCATTTACACTATTTGGAGTGAGCCCTGAAACACAACAATATTAGCTTCTATCCATAGTGTTACTCCACAGAATTTAATAATAATTTACTGACTTTGTTATAACATAAACATTTTTTGTTGACAGACTACTGTGCCAGCAAGTTTGCAGCTGTTGGATTTGCTGAATCCATTGCCTTAGAGATGCTTGTCCTCAAGAAGGAGGGGGTCAAAACTACTATAGTATGTCCTTACTTGATCAACACAACCATGTTTGGAGGATGTCAGACAAAGTAAGTTATCCCTATATGATTGCCCCCCCCCCCAAGTAACTAAAACTGGCAATAATGATACTAGTGTAATTTCTATCTTTTCCCTTCTTGTTTAGGTGGCCATCTTTTCTGCCCATCATGGACAAGAGGGATGCAGCAAAGATGATTGTGGATGCAATCCTGAGGGAGAAGATGTATTTACTGCTACCCTCCAGTCTGTACTTCCTCATGGCATTAAAAAGGTAGACATTAGTTCCATACCTCAGTCGTCTCTTTTCATTTTCCCAAGGCCTTTCTCTTGTATCAGAAGTTCAATGGTCAGTCACTGAATCCAGGGATTGATAGGCCACATCTAATGACACCTGTCGCAGAGGGATAATTTAAAGTTTTGAAGTCTCTACCACTGAGTTACTTTATAATAGTCACCTTATTGATCTCAAGTGCATTTTCTTTTGTTTCAGCTTCATGCCAGCCAAGTTGGGCATCATCTTGGTGAATTTCTTTGGAGGATTGGATTTAATGGATCGATTCAGGGGAGTCCCAGTGCCCATTCTGCCATACAAAAAGCCTCTGCGCCAAAGATACGACAGCATTGGTGAACCACAGAATGCAATAGTCTATCACAACTAGCTAATATAAGAAGAAAACTACTGCAGTATTGCATCTTTTAAGAGGACTTTGTAAAGGAGGTGTTGAATGGGGGTCAGGTAATTTGTCAAACAATACATCATACATACAGATATTCATAAGTAAGTAAAGTGTACATTAGACTAGCCTACACACATTTCTTGAAATCACCAGAGGCAGGCAGGCAATGGCACTGTATGCAAATAGCCTATTTTGAGAATGTTTATCAGAGCTAAATAAAAACATATCTTCACATTATTCCATGCTTTGATCTATTGTGTGAAGTGAATCAACAGAGCCAACTGAACAAACAGCATGTCTTAATTGCCATGATTCTGGGTGCCAGTCTTCAAAGGCGCAAAAGCCAGCCCTTTGAGATTGTCCCCTCCTTAAACGTGCTTACGCTCGTTTTTACGCTCTATGTAACCACGGCGAGGACGCTGAAAAAGTTCCACACTGCAAAGGCGGCGTGCTGAGCAGTGTGGATCCAACGTTCAGCCTTCGAAATACAACATTTCGACGCATTTAACGCTTTCTTTTGTTTGAAAATAACATAATTTGTCTTAGTTTTAACATTAATTATCATTCTTTTTTTTTTGCTCTTGCATCCTCATTAGCATCTGACCAACGTGTTTCACGTGGGCAAGCATTGCGGAACTGAAGCATCCATCAGACCAAAAAGCTGATTATTGCTTTCCATAATTGAATAAAAAATTGCGTTCATTCTGCACAATTACAGTATTGACATTTTTTTATTTGAAAAAAATGGCAACCCTGATTTTAGAAGATGGGACCACCTTCAAGGGACGTCTTTTCGGGGCAAATGCGTCGGTGTCTGGTGAAGTTGGTAAGTCGTATTTTATGAGAAGGCAAATTGGCCCATTGATTCGCAACATCTGTATAACTAGCTCAGTTTAATATAATGATATCTTTTATATTCTGACTGATAGCTATATGTTACCCACAAAGTCAAATTGTATAGCTAAAAGCAGCTCTTCACCCAACCGTCTTCGGTTCCGCGCGAAATGTTCGAGTTTCCCCTTTGGTGCGGTCTTTACAGCGTGTCTTCCCATGCAGAACATACTATTTGACGAGTTGTCACGTGGTCCTTGTTTTTTTTTTGCGCAATGATGTGACATTAAGATTGTGTCCTGTATTTTAAACCTTTATTCAGAAATTTGAATTACACCCAACATTTAAGCAATTGTCTGAGAATGGTGCTGGACCATCTGACGTAAAAGAAAAGGGGACAGTTAGATGAAGAAGGTTTAAATAAGGGTTAGAATCCATGCATTCCACATGATTGCGAAAATCACAGGGCCCTACCATGACCTATTGACTTATTCCTTCAGCCCTATTTCGGTCTGTGGCGCAACTCTGTTTGACCTATTTATGAACATGTTTCGCCTATGCCCTATAAAGTATTTGTTGCTGTACCATGTCCCATACATTGTAATGCTTATGTATTCAGCATCCATTTAGATTGTAAGATCCATTTCTCATTAGAATTACTGAAAAATTGGTTAATTAGATGTTATGCTCCCCTACAAATTAAGTTTAGTTTAGCCAATAAGGCTTTTGCTGAAGTGCAAATGTCTAAAGTTCCAGTATCATCACCTTTCTCATCACCTTTCTAAATGTGCCAATCCTGAAATGTAGCACTTTTCACTGATGTACACTTTGCTATGAAAACTGGAAAGTTGACATGATGATTCCAGATGATTGTTTGTTTTGCAGTGTTCCAGACAGGCATGGTGGGCTACCCAGAAGCCCTGACTGACCCGTCCTACAGGTGTCAGATTCTCACCCTCACCTACCCTCTGCAGGGCAACTATGGCATACCCCAGGATGAGGAAGGTGACTTTGGACTCAGCAAGGTGGGTGGAGTTGGCTGTTGGGATGCTTCACAGAAGCGTCCCAACATAAATAATAGGTGGAGAAAATAAATATATTGACCCCAAGCGCCTGTTTGACTGTAATGTTCTATTCTGTTTTCCCCTCAGTGGTTTGAGTCTTCTAAGATCCACGCTGCAGCTCTCATCGTCGGAGAGGTCTCCCAGAACCCCAGCCACTGGAGCTCAGCCATGTCTCTGGACCAGTGGCTCAAAGAGCAGGGCATCCCCGGCCTAGAGGGTCAGTAGAGTTATCATTCGGTACATCCTGGTACTGGATCAAATGTTGTCTGAATCTGTTTTGATGTGGTGCTGTTTGCAGTAGTGTCTACAATAGAGGTTGTAGTTGATGCTCTTGCTTTGATACTGTAGGAGTTGACACCCGCAGTCTGACCAAGAAGATCCGTGAGAAGGGAACCATGCTGGGGAAGCTTGTTGTGGACGGAACGTCGGAGGCCAACGTTCCATTTGACAACCCTGACCAGAGGAACCTGGTCAAGGAGGTGTCCATGAAGGTAAGGCAGTGCTGTTTTAAGTATGGTCCCGTCATACTTTTTTGTATGTGTGTTTAGATCTTAAAACGTCCTCAATCGAATGCCAGTGGTTTTGTGTGGATTACATAACGCTGATCACGTTCCAAGTCTGTGAAAAGTCGAATGTTTTGTCTCTCACCACAGTAGATAAGCAGAGGCTTATCAGAACTAATACGTGCCCTGTCTGTGTTGAGCAGGAGCCCCTGGTGTTCAACCCCAGTGGTACTGTCAGGATCACAGCAGTAGACTGTGGCATTAAGTACAACCAGATCCGCTGCCTGTGTCAGAGAGGGGCCTGTGTCACTGTGGTGCCCTGGGATCACCCACTGGACAGCACAGGTTAGTCACAGCACTGGGTTTTATATATGATTCACAGAGACACTGTACCATCACTCCCTGTTCCCTTGTTTTCCCTCTTCTCTCACCTGCCTTGATCTTTACCTTGGAGCTTCTGACCTGCAAAGTTGTGTTTCAGCCATTCAATTATGAAATTCTATTGCATGTGCAATAGTTAGTATTGTAATATTTGTTGTGGCGATGCTGACAAAGATGTGGTCCTTTTCAGATTTTGATGGGCTATTCATAAGCAACGGCCCTGGTGACCCCCAGTTCTGTAAGGAGACCATAAACAACGTGAGGAAGGTGGTGTGTGTGGATAACCCCAAGCCTGTGTTTGGAATCTGCCTGGGCCACCAGCTTCTCTCCCTTGTCATCGGAGCAAAAACCTACAAAATGAAGTTTGTACAGAGTACTAAATCTTAGTTGTGATTGGTGTCACTCTCTCTCTGCCTCAGCTCTTAAGTTCTGCTTACTTTCTTTGTTTTGCTTCAATGAGGACAGCCAGTGGTGGTGGCTATTGGTGCTGTTATTTGGCCACCTCAATGTCAGTGCTTCCCAGGGCCCCTCTTTATTCATCTGGGAGCATTCTGGTGTGAAATGAGCTTTTCTGCTTAGCGCAGCAGCCTAGTGCATTGCTGAGGTGCTGGAAAGGCCTGGTTTGTTTTGGTAAGACTCCTGGGATTGTTACTTTGTTAGCGTTCTGTTTGTCCAAGGCCAGATGAGATGCCAGCTTCCTTTTGTCCCTCTGGAATGTTTGGCCATGCAGCTGTACAGTCAGTGGTTGGGAACAGAACAGTTCACCGGGTTAATAGTAAGACCTTTGCAGTGTTTATGTGTCAAGTAAGGATTCTGTAGAATATAGGCCATTAAAGAATAGAATTAGACTAAAACAACTGTTTTTAGGTATGGAAATCGTGGCCATAACCAGCCCTGCATCCACAAGGGCACGGATCGCTGTTTCATCACATCTCAGAACCATGGCTTTGCTGTGGACCCTCTCACCCTGCCTCAGGGCTGGGATGTGCTCTTCACCAACGCCAATGACCAGACCAGTGAGGGCATTGTGCACAACACCAAACACCTTTTCAGGTACAACTACAAACTCTTGTGCTGCTTCCAGCCTTTCAACTTGTTTCATTGGAAAAAATGGTAGTCAACTAAATGACCCTCCATGATACAGGAAGTTGATAACCAGATATTTTTTTACCTGTCATTTCAGTGTCCAGTTCCACCCAGAGCACATGGCAGGCCCCACTGACCTGGTCAGTCTGTTTGATGTGTTTCTGGACACGGTTAGAGACCACAAGGAGGGCAGGAGTGGCAAACCAGGTTAGATGTGCGTTCATCTCCTCAACCCTCCTTACCTCTGTATTCCAGTTATAGGCTATAGTAACGGCCCTTTCTCCCTCCCTGCAGTGAAGCAGAGACTGACGGAGCGCCTGACCTACCCTGGGTCTCCCAAGCCGGAAGAGTTTGTTCGGCCACGCAAGGTCCTGATCCTGGGCTCTGGGGGCCTATCCATCGGACAGGCTGGGGAGTTTGATTACTCTGGCTCTCAGGTGAGACAAACTGCCAACACCAGTGAAGACTAACAGCTAATACAATGAGCTGTATAATTCAGTGTTGGCTCGCTCTAATTTAACAGTACTTGAACTAATCAGACAGTCGTCTATGTCCACCCCTCCAAGGCCATAAAAGCATTGAAGGAGGAGAACATTCAGACTGTGCTCATCAACCCCAACATCGCCACGGTTCAGACCTCCAAGGGACTGGCTGACAAGGTTTACTTCCTACCTCTCACCCCGGAGTACGTCACTGAGGTAAGGAAGGACATTGCTCCCTGCGCTGCCATCCAGTCATTTCAGATGAGTGCTCAGCAGAGCGTGTGCATTAAAACGCTCATATACTCAGAACTGATAGTAGAGAAGGAGCCAGTTTGTCCCACAAGTTGTCATTGATATTTGGTCATTCAGTCAATTAGTGAGAACTGACCATCTGCCCAATTTCCTCTGTCCAGGTGATAAAGAATGAGCGTCCAGACGGGGTCCTCCTGACCTTCGGGGGGCAGACTGCTCTGAACTGTGGGGTGGAGCTGACCAAAAGAGGTGTCCTGGAGAAGTATGCAGTGCGTGTGCTGGGGACACCAGTGGCCTCCATCGAAATGACTGAGGACAGGAAGATCTTTGTGGAGAAGATGGAGGAGATCAGTGAACACGTGGCACCCAGCGAGGCTGCGCTGACTGTGGAGCAGGTAAGGAGAGGGGCTTGGGACAAATGTCTCACTCCCTCACACACACATTGACCCATACTGAAACTATACTATTATTTTCTTGATTGTCACTTTATTAGTGGATTAGAACTATCTTAATGTTTGACTACTGTGGGCTTTTGCTGTGTATTTTATTCTGTGTTGTAGGCGGTGGTGGCTGCAGAGCGTCTAGGCTACCCTGTCCTGGTGCGCTCTGCCTTTGCCCTGGGCGGACTGGGCTCTGGCTTCGCCAATAACAGTGAGGAGTTGATCTCTCTGGTGACCTCTGCCTTCGCCCACACCTCCCAGGTCCTAGTGGACAAGTCCCTGAAGGGCTGGAAGGAGATCGAGTATGAAGTGGTCAGAGACTCCTACGACAACTGTATTACCGTAAGTAGAGGGACGATACTATGCATTCGACTGTATTAAGGATCATTTTAAGAAAGCATATATTACTATGTAAGTACCATGTTATTATGCATTTGACTGTATTACAGCTATAGATTATACATAGTAGTTTGTGTGAAATCAAATCAAATTTGATTTGTCACATACACATGGTTAGCAGATGTTAATTGCGAGTGTAGCGAAATGCTTGTGCTTCTAGTTCCGACAATGCAGTAATAACCAACAAGTAATCTAACTAACAATTCCAAAACTGTCTTATACACACAAGTGTAGGGGGATAAAGAATATGTACATAAAGATATATGAATGAGTGATGGTACAGAGCGGCATAGGCAAGATACAGTAGATGGTATCGAGTACAGTATATACATATGAGATGAGTATGTAAACAAAGTGGCATAGTTAAAGTGGCTAGTGATGCATGTATTGCATAAAGATGCAGTAGATGATATAGAGTACAGTATATATGGATACATATGAGATGAATAATGTAGGGTATGTAAACATTATATTAGGTAGCATTGTTTAAAGTGGCTAGTGATATATTTTACATAATTTCCCATCAGTTCCCATTATTAAAGTGGTTGGAGTTGAGTCAGTGTTTGCAGCAGCCACTCAATGTTAGTGGTGGCTGTTTAACAGTCTGATGGCCTTGAGATAGAAGCTGTTTTTCAGTCTCTCGGTCCCAGCTTTGATGCACCTGTACTGACCTCGCCTTCTGGATGATAGCGGGGTGAACAGGCAGTAGCTCGGGTGGTTGTTGTCCTTGATGATCTTTATGGCCTTCCTGTAACATCGGGTGGTGTAGGTGTCCTGGAGGGCAGGTAGTTTGCCCCCGGTGATGCGTTGTGCAGACCTCCCTACCCTCTGGAGAGCCTTACGGTTGTGGGCGGAGCAGTTGCCGTACCAGGCGGTGATACAGCCCGCCAGGATGCTCTCGATTGTGCATCTGTAGAAGTTTGAGTGCTTTTGGTGAAAAGCTGAATTTCTTCAGCCTCCTGAGGTTGAAGAGGCGCTGCTGCGCCTTCTTCACGATGTAGTCTGTGTGGGTGGACCAATTCAGTTTGTCTGTGATGTGTATGCCGAGGAACTTAGAACTTGCTACCCTCTCCACTACTGTTCCATCCATGTGGATAGGGGGGTGTTCCCTCTGCTGTTTCCTGAAGTCCACAATCATCTCCTTAGTTTTGTTGACATTGAGTGTGAGGTTATTTTCCTGACACCACACTCCGAGGGCCCTCACCACCTCCCTGTAGGCCGTCTCGTCGTTGTTGGTAAGCCTACCACTGTTGTGTCGTCCGCAAACTTGATGATTGAGTTGGAGGCGTGCGTGGCCACGCAGTCGTGGGTGAACAGGGAGTACACGAGAGGGCTCAGAACGCACCCTTGTGGGGCCCCAGTGTTGAGGATCAGCGGGGTGGAGATGTTGTTGCCTACCCTCACCACCTGGGGGCGGCCCGTCAGGAAGTCCAGTACCCAGTTGCACAGGGCGGGGTCGAGACCCAGGGTCTCGCGCTTGATGACGAGCTTGGAGGGTACTATGGTGTTAAATGCCGATCTGTAGTCAATGAACAGCATTCTCACATAGGTATTCCTCTTGTCCAGATGGGTTAGGGCAGTGTGGTTGAGATTGCATCGTCTGTGGACCTATTTGGGCGGTAAGCAAATTGGAGTGGGTCTTAGGGTGTCAGGTAGGGTGGAGGTGATATGGTCCTTGACTAGTCTCTCAAAGCACTTCATGATGACGGAAGTGAGTGCTACGGGAGGTAGTCGTTTAGCTCAGTTACCTTAGCTTTCTTGGGAACAGGAACAATGGTGGCCCTCTTGAAGCATGTGGGAACAACCGACTGGGATAGGGATTTATTGAATATGTCCGTAAACACACCAACCAGCTGGTCTGCGCATGCTCTGAGGGCGCGGCTGGGGATGCCGTCTGGGCCTGCAGCCTTGCGAGGGTTAACACGTTTAAATGTTTTACTCACCTCGGCTGCAGTGAAGGAGAGGCCGCATGTTTTGGTTGCAGGCCATGTCAGTGGCACTCTATTGTCCTCAAAGAGTGCAAAAAAGTTATTTAGTCTGCCTGGGAGCAAAACCTCCTGGTCCGTGATGGGGCTGGTTTTCTTTTTGTAATCCGTGATTGACTGTAGACCCTGCCACATACCTCTTGTTTCTGAGCCGTTGAATTGAGATTCTACTTTGTCTATACTGACGCTTAGCTTGTTTGATTGCCTTGCGGAGGGAATAGCTACACTGTTTGCATTCGGTCATGTTTCCGGTCACCTTGCCCTGATTAAAAGCAGTGGTTCGCGCTTTCAGTTTCACGCGAATGCTGCCATCAATCCACGGTTTCTGGTTTGGGAATGTTTTAATCGTTGCTATGGGAACGACATCTTCAAAGCACGTTCTAATGAACTCGCACACCGAATCAGCGTATTCGTCAATGTTGTCTGACGCAATACGAAACATATCCCAGTCCACGTGATGGAAGCACTCTTGGAGTGTGGAATCAGATTGGTCGGACCAGCGTTGGACAGACCTCAGCGTGGGAGCTTCTTGTTTTAGATTCTGTCTGTAGGCAGGGATCAACAAAATGGAGTCGAGGTCAGCTTTTCCGAAAGGAGGGTGTCCAGAGCTGAGCGCCGAGACAGATGGGCATTCACCTCAATGATGTAGTACTGGAGCACAGAAACACCCATTTAGATTGCTATACGGAATAAATATTATTGTAAAAATATCATAACATGCTTGTTATGGGATGACCTTGAAGCCTCCTTATCAATGGAGATGCAAGATCGATTGTGATTAAAGTGTTGTGTGTGTGTGCATTTGTGCTGTAGGTATGTAACATGGAGAACATTGACCCTCTGGGTATCCACACTGGGGAGTCGATCGTGGTGGCGCCCAGTCAGACGCTCAACGACTACGAGTACAACATGTTGAGGGACACCGCCATTAAGGTCATCCGACACCTGGGCATCGTGGGAGAGTGTAACATCCAGTACGCCCTCAACCCAGAGTCTGAACAGGTAATAGTCCATACTGACATTGTGAATCATTTTCTGAGAGTTTATACTAGTGTTAAACCTCTGAAGCATGTTATGATATTTTTACAATAATATTTATTCCGTATAGCAATCTAAATGGGTGTTTCTGTGCTCCAGTACTACATCATTGAGGTGAATGCCCGTCTGTCTCGGAGCTCAGCTCTGGCCAGTAAAGCTACAGGATATCCTCTGGCCTATGTGGCTGCCAAGCTGGGACTGGGCATCCCTCTACCTGTCCTCAAGTGAGTTTGGATTAAAGTCGGGTTAAGAATTTAATTTGTGGATTTATCTACTAATACCAAGGTTCTAACTGGTCATGGTAATGATTCTGCTCTTGTCCAGGAACTCTGTGACCAACCAGACCACGGCTAACTTTGAGCCCAGTCTGGACTACTGTGTGGTGAAGGTCCCTCGCTGGGATCTCAGCAAGTTCCTCCGTGTCAGCACCAAGATAGGCAGCTCCATGAAGAGCGTGGGTAAGAGGATGAGCACTGATGTGTTTATTAATCTGATTTGGGAGCAGCACAGTGTTTTATCTATAGAGGCAGATGATTCTACCACTTAGTGGCATTGCAGGTTTACACTAAGGAATTTGTTGATTTAATCTACTTGTCTGACCTTGCAGGAGAGGTGATGGCAATCGGCCGCAGCTTTGAGGAAGCCTTCCAGAAGGCTCTACGGATGGTGGATGAGAACTGTGTGGGCTTTGACCACACCATCAAACCAGTGTCTGACGAGGTAAGCTCAGTCGGCACATTTTTCCCTCTTGGCTTCCTTTTTATGTGAACTGTTCAGACATGACGTTCCTTTGGTCTTACAGGAGCTGCAGACCCCGACAGACAAGCGTATCTTTGTGCTGGCGGCTGCTCTGAGGGCGGGCTACACAGTGGACCGCCTGTACGACCTGACCAAGATCGACCGCTGGTTTCTCCACAAGATGAAGAACATCGCGGACCATGAGAAGGTGCTGGAGTCGTACAACCAGGACGAGAGCGCCATGCCTCTGGAGGTGATGAGGAAAGCCAAGCAACTGGGCTTCTCAGACAAACAGATCGCCCTGGCTGTGCAGAGGTAAGGTACTGTGTTGTCAGAATGGTAGCCTGCTATTCGCACGCGTTTCAAAACATTAATAGTGGAGTCTGTTACATGAAGAAAATCTCATATATAACCTATAAAAAGTGGGATCAAGATTGCTGTTGACAAAACTTGACTTGATTTTTCAGTGATGATACAATGGCGAGTCGGGACGCAGTTGGTCTCTGGGGGTCATGTTCTGTGTGTCTAGGTTCAGTTCCCTTAAGCATTGTGTTCTTCAGTTGACGACATCAAGGCATTTGTCTGAGAAGGGCTTGATTGATTTGAAATGTCTGTTTTTAAAATTAACTTGTCTGACCTTTAACCCTGCAACTCTCTCCAGCACGGAGCTGGCGATGAGGAAGCTGCGACGTGATTGGTGCATCTTGCCGGTGGTGAAGCAGATCGACACTGTGGCAGCAGAGTGGCCGGCCCAGACCAACTACCTGTACCTGACCTATAACGGAACAGAGAGCGACCTGGGCTTCAGCGAGCCCCATGTAATGGTGATCGGCTCCGGCGTTTACCGCATTGGCAGCAGTGTGGAGTTTGACTGGTGTGCTGTGGGCTGCATCATGGAACTCAGGAAGGTATGACTATTTATACTTTTTACGCAAGAGCTCTCATTATTATTATTATGTTGATAATGACATGATTTGCTGTCCCCCCCAAGATGGGCTATAAAACCATCATGGTGAACTATAACCCAGAGACTGTCAGCACAGACTACGACATGTGTGACCGTCTCTACTTCGATGAGATCTCCTTTGAGGTAAGAATGCTCAACTGATGGCATGGTCCTAACTCACTTTCTTTCAAACATTTTATTTTGTAGTATGTCTTCATACAATATATATCAATCTCCAAAATTCAAAGGTCCTAACTTACTTGATCTAATGCTTTTATCTCATAAACAAAGGACCTCAACACCTCCATACCCTATTTAATGCATGGTATTATGCATGAACATGTAGCTCCATTGTCTCCTCCCTTCCTCCAGGTTGTTATGGACATCTATGAGATGGAGAACCCAGAGGGAGTAATCCTGTCCATGGGGGGCCAGCTGCCCAACAACATCGCCATGTCCCTCCACAGGCAGCAGTGTCGCATCCTGGGCACCTCCCCGGAGTTCATCGACTCTGCTGAGAACAGGTTCAAGTTCTCCCGTATGCTGGACACCATCGGCATCAGCCAGCCCCTGTGGAAGGAACTCACAGCGATTGAGGTAAGCACAGAATGTTAAGTTCATGTTTTAAGTATCCCTGTGTTTCTGTTATTGTGGGGCTATCACTCAGTCAAGAGTGCGCCTGCACAGGGAGTCTTGTTGTTGATGGACCTAGCCTTGAGTGTAATGGCTACCTGTTAGTGTGTTCATACGGTATAGTAAACTTTGTGAAACTGGAACCTTGTCGTTGTGTCATTTCGAGTTAACACAGAACACTGCTTCTCATCTGTTTGAATTTCAAACCAGTCATGAAGATGCCTTGTTTGTTGAGCAATGCTATTGTTTTGATCTCAAGTTAGATGGAAATTGTGAATTTGATGTAATATTGTATCCTCCCCTCCCAGTCGGCCATGAAGTTCTGTGAGACCGTGGGCTACCCGTGTCTGGTGCGTCCCTCCTACGTTCTGAGCGGAGCAGCCATGAACGTGGCGTACACTGACAGCGACCTGGAGAAGTACCTGAGCAGCGCTGTGGCCGTGTCCAAGGAATACCCTGTGGTAATCTCCAAGTTCATCCAGGAGGCCAAGGTATGACTCGGTAATTGCTTGACTACACAGATTGCAATGCCCTACTGCTTTGTCATTAAAATGATAATTCACTTAAATATAAATGACATTTTATTTTTAATGTGTAAAAAAAGTAGACAACCTTTTTAAATATCCAGTGAGCCTCTAGTTTGGACCTGACTGGTGTCTCTGTGTTTCAGGAGATAGACGTGGATGCGGTGGCATGTGACGGTGTGGTGATGGCCATCGCCGTGTCAGAGCATGTGGAAAACGCTGGGGTGCACTCTGGGGACGCCACCCTGGTCACACCCGCCCAGGATATCAACCAGAAGACCATGGAGCGCATCAAGATGATCGTCCACGCCATCGGTCAGGAGCTGCAGGTCACCGGGCCCTTCAACCTGCAACTCATCGCTAAGGTAGTCTTTCTAAAGGATGTTTTGGAGTTTCAAATCAGAGGTTGACGATCAATAACAAGTCAAACCGATAATCAACCACAACGAGTCAATCAAGTTTTCTGGTCCCTGCGGGATTTCCAATGGCTGGCCACCTGTTGCCTTAAATTGCAACGAGTGTGTTTTCTGGACAGGATGACCAGCTGAAGGTGATCGAGTGCAACGTCCGAGTCTCCCGCTCCTTCCCGTTTGTCTCGAAGACACTGGGAGTGGATCTGGTCGCCCTGGCAACACGTGTCATCATGGGAGAAGAGGTGGAGCCTGTGGGCCTGATGAAAGGAGTGGGCATCGTGGGCGTCAAGGTAAAGGCGCAGACAAGTCTACAACCATTAAATACCCAGGCTTTAATTACCTCCACTAGTGACTTTCAACAATAGTCTTACGGGGTCCAGATTTGCAGAAGGTTATTTGCAGGGAGCTAGACATTTTCTCTTAACCAGTATAAAAAATAATGCACAAACACAATTATCTTAAAGCACTTTTATTAAAATGTTGCTGTAAGTTCATTTTAAGTGTTTTAAGACTAGCCTAATTCAGTGCAAACAATTGTTTAAATAATGGAACACATTTGTACTTAAAACAGTTGACCTGCATCTACTTTCCTGTCTGTTTTACTTGCACAGCTTAATCTTTTGTGTCTCTCGCACGCTGTCTCTCTCTCAGGTCCCCCAGTTCTCGTTCTCTCGTCTGGCTGGGGCTGATGTGGTTCTGGGGGTAGAGATGACCAGCACTGGGGAGGTGGCCTGTTTTGGAGAGAACAGATATGAGGCCTACCTGAAGGCCATGCTCAGCACAGGCTTCAAGATCCCCAAGAAGAACATTTTGCTCTCCATCGGCAGTTATAAGGTGACTACAATGACATGTATGCATCTATTGCTAATTTTCATGGAAATTCATTTTGAGGCTAGCGCTACATAAATGTTCCTTGTCTGTTTGTAGAACAAGAGTGAGCTACTGCCTACTGTACAGGCTCTGGAGAGTCTAGGGTATGACCTGTATGCCAGTCTGGGGACTGCTGACTTCTACACTGAGCATGGAGTCAAGGTACATCACATCTAGTCTAAATGGGAGCGTATCCACTTCTCAACAAAGTACATTTAAAAAAAAAAACCCTTTACATAATTTCCAGGAAAGATTGAGCAATTTTCAGTTTACATTTTGTAGTTACTTCCTGAATTAAACTGAAGCCCCTCGCCCTTCAGGTGATGGCAGTGGACTGGCCGTTTGAGGAAGAGGAGAGCGACTGCCCCAACAAGGACAAGCAGAGGAACATCTTGGAATACCTGGAGGACCACCACTTTGACATGGTCATCAACCTCTCCATGAGGAACTCTGGAGGCCGACGCCTCTCCTCCTTTGTAACCAAGGGTTACCGCACCCGCCGCATGGCCATCGACTACTCAGTCCCCCTCATCATTGACATCAAGTGCACCAAGCTATTTTTCCAGGTAGATTCGTTTTTTATTTCACCTATATTTAACCAGGTGGGCCAGTTGAGAACAAGTTCTCATTTACAACTGCGACCTGGCCTAGATAATGCAAAGCAGTGCTACAAAAACAAAGAGATACACAGTCAATAACACAATAGAAAATATATGTACAGTGTGCAAATGTAGAAGAGTAGAAAGTTAAGGCAATCAATAGGCCATAGAGGCGAAATAATTACTATTTAGCATTAAAACTGGAGTGATAGATGTGCAGATGTGCAAGTAGAGATACTGAAGTGAAAAAGAGAAACAATATGCGGATGAGGTAATTTTGTGTGATGAGATGTTAGTCTTTTTTTTGCGCTTGCGATGATTGATTGACTATCCTGATTGAATTGTGTGCTGCTGTGATTTGTAGGCGCTGCGTCTGGTTGGAGGCTTTCCGCCCGTCAAGACTCACGTGGACTGTATGACGTCACAGAAGTTGATTCGCCTGCCTGGTAAGCAGTAAAGCACCTTAAGCTAGGGCTGTGACTAAAAAATGGCTGTTAACTTAAAAAACAATCCCCCTGCTTTCTTCCTGTATTCAGGAAATACATGATGGCTACTTCAGTCAAGCTGTGGAACTGCAGGGTTTCTAAACAGTTCTAATTGAGTCTCCTCTGCCAGGTCTGATAGATGTGCACGTCCACCTGCGGGAGCCGGGTGCCACTCACAAGGAAGACTTCTCCTCGGGCACAGCGGCTGCCCTAGCAGGGGGCATCACCATGGTGTGTGCCATGCCCAACACGGCACCCGCCATCATCGACCTCAGCTCTCTCACCATGGTCCAGAAGGTAATGAGAGCATACATGGTCATTTAAGACATTCGCCATTGAATATTACAAATAAGTATGTTTCAGACATGAAATGATGCCTGTTTTTTATTTTTGTTTTTTTTTATCGACCAATGCAGTACTTAAAGGTTTACTCACTCACTGTTGATCCAATGTTTTGTCCGCTCAGCTTGCCAAGGCAGGGTGTCGCTGTGACTATGCCCTCTATGTCGGGGCGGCTTCAGACAATGCTGCTGTCTTACCATCCATTGCCAGCTCCGTCGCTGGGCTGAAGATGTATCTGAACGACACCTACTCCACTCTGAAGATGGACAATGTCTCCGTTTGGATGGAAGTAGGAGACTAGTCAACTGACTGAATGACGTCTTTGATTGATATCATTCGCAAGTGTTTCTGTTGATCTGAACAGTACTTTCTCTTTCTGTGAACTAGCACTTTGAGAAATGGCCCAAGAACCTACCAATCGTGGCTCACGCAGAGAAGCAGACGGTGGCAGCCATCTTGATGGTGGCCCAGCTCTACCAGAGAGCTGTTCATATCTGCCATGTGGCCAAGAAGGAGGAGGTAAGATGGCCACCTGGAACATCACATGCATACAGATGAAGCACTGCTTTGGCTTTGTGGCCCCTTCATAGTCTCCAGAGGGAATGAGGTGTCAACCAAGGCATACAGTAAGTAACCTTTTTAGTTGTAGTTTTTTGGAAGGAGTCATCACCGATTCCTTTCATTTAAGATCAACTGCAAGACCCCACAGTAGTAAGTACAAGACAAAGGATATAGCACTGCTCTTATGTTCTAAAATGAGACTTTGCCTACAGAAGTGTGATCTATGCCATTTGAAATTATTCATTATGAGCCAGAAACACACCAGAACAGACACAGGATAGTATGTAATTAATTTGCTGAGTAATAGTTGGCATCTATTCCATCCTTCCCCAGATTCTGATCATCCGCGTGGCCAAGCAGAAAGGCATCCAGGTGACGTGTGAGGTGGCGCCCCATCACCTCTTCCTGTGTGAGGAGAACGTGGCGGACATCGGGGACGGCCGGGCGCAGGTACGCCCCATGCTGGGAACCCGGGAGGACATGGAGGCCCTCTGGGAACACATGGATATCATTGACTGCTTCGCAACCGACCACGGTGAGGGAGGGCTCCATTAACCCCTACCTTCAACATACTGCTTCAGTTTTTTTAGATATTTTTTTATATTACTCAACTTGTAACTATGTTGGCATACAACAGCCTTGATAATATTTCTGTATGTTTCTGTATGTTTTACAGCCCCCCATTCAGTGGAGGAAAAGAACTCCGAGAAGCCCCCCCCAGGCTACCCTGGCCTGGAGACCATGCTGCCTCTCCTCCTCACCGCCGTCAGCGACGGGCGCCTCACCGTCGACGATATCATCAAGCGCTTGTACGACAACCCCCGCAAGATCTTCTCCCTGCCCGCACAGGACAACACTTATGTAGAGGTAGCTACAGACACACGGCAATAGATGCTTTTCCATGTAAATTGGTCATCATGGCAAGGATTTATTCTCCTTGGGTTACCACATTGAAATACAAAGAGGGGTTGAAGGGACTGGCTTTTCAAGACTATTCTTGATGTCTAAAGACCTGCTGTCTCCCACCAGGTGGACCTGGAGCAGGAGTGGGTCATCCCCAAACACATGCAGTTCACCAAGTCCAAGTGGACGCCTTTCGAGGGCATGAAGGTGAAGGGCAAGGTCCGCAGAGTGGTTCTTAGAGGAGAGGTGGCCTACATCGACGGACAGGTGCTGGTCCCTCCTGGTTATGGAGAGGATGTGAAGACATGGCCTGCACCCATCCCCACCCAGACCCCTGAGCCGGTGAAAGAAGTCCAACCGGTACAGTCCCACCCATTTCCGTTCTGCCCTTTCACACAAGTGTGCTGATATTCAACCTACAGTTATGTGATGTAGCATACTAGCAGGCATTGGCCGTGACCGGCATTGGCTATTGTGTGGTAGACCCCAGAGCACCCGCGGCTGACCTCGCCGTGTGAGGGCATCCGTACCCGCGCACCGAGCCCTCGCCGCTCCGCTGGGGATGGCCGCTACATGCTCCCACCCCGTATCCACAGGTCGTCTGACCCGGGCGTTACACCAGGTACTACTACTCCCACAACCCCTTCTCTCCCCCAGAGCCTGGTTGTCACTTAACTGAAGTTGCCTCAATAGTTTGTCTTACACAGCTGAGCGCCTGCTTGTTGTGGCAAAGTGCTTTGTGAATGTCTGTTTCAATAAATTGGATATTCACTGTGTCCATCTACAGGTTTTAGGACAATACACACAAAATGGCGCTTGGATTTCGTTGGTAAACCTTTGAGTCTGCATCTACGAACCTACTGATCATGTGATTAAGCGCACTGTATATAGTGTTTTATGATAAAGCAAATCATTTGCGTTTCTCTACTGTAGGCAGCATGGTCAATTAGTACTAAGAGGAGTACATTTGCTTATTTTTAAATGAGAGGTCTAAATAAACTCAGCAAAAAAATAAACGTCCCTTTTTCAGGAACCTGTCTTTCAAAGATAATTTGTAAAAATCCAAATAACTTCAGACTTCACCCATCCCGTTAGCGGGATCATTTTTGTCAGCAACCGCTGAATAGCATAGCGCAACAGTCAAAAATATTACTAAAAAAAATCATATTCATGAAATCACAAGTGCAATATTCCAAAACGCAGCTTAGCCTTTTGTTAATCCATCTGTCGTCTCAGATTTTGAAATTATGCTTTACAGCGAAAGCAATCCAAGCGTTTGTAAGTTTATTGATAGCATAGCATAACATGTACACCTAGCATCAGGAAGCTTGGTCACAAATCAGAAAAGCAATCAAATTAATCGTTTACCTTTGACCTTCGGTTGTTTTCACTCACGAGACAACAAATGTTCCTTTTGTTCCATAAAGATTTTATACCCAAAATACCTCCGTTTGTCACGTTATGTTCAGAAATCCACAGGAATGAGCGATCACGACAACGCAGACGTATATTCCAAATAATATCCATAATGTCCACAAACATGTCAAATATTTTTTACAATCAATCCTCATGTTGTTTTTAAAATATATATTTGATAATATATCAACAGAGTGGTTTTCAATAACTGTGGGAGGAACAATGGCTGCTTTACTCAGTTGCCCAAAAACTCACTCTGAGAGCCCCCACCTATCCACTTACGCAATGTGATCCTTCACACTCATTTTTCAAAATAAAAGCCTGGAACTATGTCTAAAGACTGACACCTTAGGGAAGCCATAGAAAAAGGAATCAGGTTGGTCTCCCTTTAAATAGAGGATAGGCTTGCATAGGGACAGAGGTTTCAAAATAAGAGGCACTTCCTGATTGGATTTTCCTCTGCTTTCGCCTGCAATATCAGTTATGTTATACTCAGACAATATTTTGACAGATTTGGAAACTTTAGTGTTTTCTATGCTAATCTGACAAGTATATGCATATTCTAGTTTCTGGGGCTGAGAAATAGGCAGTTTCAAATGATTGTTTTTTAGCCAAAAACAAACATACTGCCCCCTACACGCAAAAGGTTAAACACTGTTTCCCATGCTTGTTCAATGACCCATAAACAAGTAATGAACATGCACCTGTGGAACAGTCATTACGACACTAACAGTTTACAGATGGTACGCAATTAAGGTTACAGTTATGAAAACTTAGGCCTCTATAGTGTTTAGTTTCTACTGACTCTGAAAAACACAAAGATGCCCAGGGTCCCTGCTCATCAGCGTGCTGCAAGGAGGCGTGAGGATTGCAGATGTGGCCAGGGCAATAAATTGCAATGTCCGTACTGTGAGATGCCTGAGACAAGACAGACAGCTGATCGTCCTCGCAATGGCAGACCACGTGTAACACCTGCACAGGATCTTAACATCTGAACATCACACCTGCGGGACAGGTACAGGATGGCAACAACTGCCCGAGTTACACCAGGAACGTACAATCCCTCCATCAGTGCCCAGACTGTCTGCAATAGGCTGAGAGAGGCTGGACTGAGGACTTGTAGGCCTGTTGTAAGGCAGGTCCTCACCAGACATCTCCGGCAACAACGTTGCCTGTGGGTACAAACCCACCTTCGCTGGACCAGACAGGACTGGCAAAAAGTGCTCTTCACTGACGATTCATGGTTTTGTCTCACCAGGGGTGATGGTCGGATTTGCGTTTATCGTCAAGGGAAATGACCGTCACATAGAGGCCTGTACTCTAGAGCAGGATTGAGGTGGTGTGTCACAGCATCATCGGACTGAGCTTGTCATTGCAGGGAATCTCAATGCTGTGTGTTACAGGAAAGACATCCTCCTCCCTCATGTGGTACCCTTCCTGCAGGCTCATCCTGACATGACCCTCCAGCATGACAATGCCACCACCCATACTGCTCATTCTGTGCGTGATTTCCTGCAAGACAGGAATGTCCGTGTTCTGTCATGGCCAGCAAAGAGCCTGGATCTCAATCCCATTGAGCACGTCTGGGACCTGTTGTATTGGAGGGTGAGGGCTAGGGCCATTCCCTCCAGAAATGTCCAGGAACTTGCAGGTGCCTTGGTGGAAGACTGGGGTAACATCTCACAGCAAGAACTGGCAAATCTGGTGTAGTCCATGAGGAGGAGATGCACTGTAGTACTTAATGCAGCTGATGGCCACACTAGATAGTGACTGTTACTTTTGATTTTGACCCCCCTCCCTTTGTTCAGGGACACATTATTCCATTTCTGTTAGTCACGACTGTGGAACTTGTTCAGTTTGTCTGTTGACTCTTATGTTCATACAAATATTTACACATGTTGAGCTTGCTGAACGTTAACGCAGTTGACAGTGAGAGGACCTTTTTTTGCTGAGTTTATATTGGTCCACCTACAGCTCTCTGATGCTTAAGATCTTTTAGTTCGGCCATTTGCTATGCTCTTTCTTCACCCATTAACAAGACACTTCACACACAGCCACTATCGGATGATTTCAGTTTGAAATTAATGATGAGTTGTTGATTTACGTTAGATTCATGTCACTGTCTTTGTAAGAAACAATGGCCAGATGAAATTATGCTCAATGCCACAATCTCAAACGTATTAATAACCCAAATGATATTAGCGTTTCATGTCAGTATACTGGCTAATTGCTATAGTATTGTCTAAATGACTAGTTTTATATCGTCTCTCTAACACTTGTGTTCTAACTCTGTCATAATATTCTAAACAGCTGAAGATTCAAGGGAAAGAGCATTAAGAAGAGCATTTGAAGAAGATTTAAGAGAAGGTTTGAAGCTTGTTTTAGTGCAGCTCTGCTGTTATGCCTAATACTAACCTCTTGTCTAGATGTGCCATCTTTGCAGCTGTTTAGTGTAATTCTGGCAATGCATTCCAATGGAGTTATACTGGTAGTTTCTTTGGTGGACACTTGTATTGCATTGCATGATTGGTTGTAGAGGTTGTCATTTACATTCCTTCCAATTAGTTGCTGCACTATCATGTCGCTTTGCTTGGAGCGGACTGCTTTCCTAACGCTTGGACCATTTCGAAAGGAAAAAGGGACAAACTTGCTTTGAAATATGGTATAATCAGTGCTTATGTTGGTCACGCATCAGGAAATGGAAACGACTGCAGTCCTTTTAGGAGATGCTGCTGAACTAACTAATATTAACACACGTTAGATTTCTCCTGTGGTATTTGAAGTGTTTGCTGTTTCTCTGTTCCCAGAGATGGCCCCCGCAGCTGGGGATGGCTCCAGCCATCCCCCTCCCCTGGCCAGGGTCCTGTCCCCCCGGGCTGAGGCAGGGTTGGGGGTAGCGGTAGGGCAGACCCTGACACACCTCCAGACCTCCCCCCTACTGCACCCCCTAGTGGGACAACACGTCCTCTCTGTCAGGCAGTTCAGCAAGGAACAGGTACTCCACATAAATGGCTAGGGAAAGATTTACTGAAGTACATATGTGCTTTTATGTTTATGGAAATTGTAAAATATTTTGTCTTAATATATTTTTCATTATGGTGGACCCCAGTAAGACTAGCTGTTGCTAATGGGGATCCTAATACAGCGAATGGGGAAAACAAATCTAAAATTTGTATCTATTTCAGATTTCTCACTTGTTTAATGTGGCCCATACTCTTCGCCTGAT
The DNA here is from genome assembly GCF_021184085.1 of Oncorhynchus gorbuscha. Lineage (NCBI taxonomy): Eukaryota > Metazoa > Chordata > Actinopteri > Salmoniformes > Salmonidae > Oncorhynchus > Oncorhynchus gorbuscha. The sequence continues at coordinate 26,660,807 of NC_060184.1, read as the reverse complement.
GATTCAGAAAGAGAGAACCCTGGACATCCTGAAAGTAAGAGTTTTTTTTCAAACTCTAATGTAAAGAATGACCGTGCGGTAATACTTAGGGATGTATCGATTTTACTGGTGCACATTTTTGTTTCAAATTTGGGGGGAATACGACTGCATTGGTCTGCGGACCCCAAACCAATCCAAATGTAGCACGCATCGGTCAGGAAGTCAATTCAAACACTGATTCAGAATCGCTGATCGCTGAGTTTTACTCATATTTAGTGCTGTGGCAATTTTGTCAGACTGTTATTGTCATGCAAAAGTCTGCCATTAATTTACATGAACATGTTTAGCCTCCACACATGCAAGCCGTTGCCTGCCTTTGGAACTACATTATTTAGTGTATATTAAAATCTTGTTCAACATCACAATAAATCCATTATTTATGTTAGTCGGGTCTAAAGAAACATTGAGACGAAGAAAAAGTATTTCAGGAGAACAGAATATGAGTTGGCCTACTGTAGGCCGATGCTCCATGCTATAGGCGCTAGACGTGTTCATTTAGCTGACAAGATAAGCTGAAGTCCTGTGCCATGATTTTTATAGTAAGAACAATTTAATTTGACTGAATAAGATATAGATATTTTTCCCTGTTAGAGAACAACTTCATATGTGCAGTTGCTATCTTGAGCATGAAAGTGATAATTTGAAACGGGTCCTAAATACTAGATTTAGAGTTATTTGGCACCTTCAGTTGTGAATGATACAAACATTAAAGTCTTAGAAATCAAAACACACATGGGCTGCATGGTGCGACTGTAGGCTATTGATCTGAGAAGGTAGCAAAAAAAGCTTTCGCTCTGTTTCTTGCTTCAGGCTGCCCAGCTGTTCTCTCAGGGGATCATATTTTCACTCATCAGACTATTCTCAATTTAATCTGGTCTGTACTATGTACAATTTGATTTAGATTGGCACATTTTCAAATAGGAGCATGTGCTAAATATTAGAGCACTTATTCATTCTACGCATCAACTACCTTTGAGGAACAATCTCTCACTGCCCCAACAAGTGATATTCCACCCGAACTCTGTATTAGGATATTTCAAATAAAATACAAAGCCTACAATTAGTGACTAACTGTAAGCCACCCTGCACAATCGATGAACCAACCACATCGCCTCGGGCTTTACGTTCTCTCCCAGACTCATTGATAGACATTTGGAGTCTTGCATAAGGTAACCGGTATGTCGAGCATGGGTTACACAGTCCACACTCAATGGTCATTACTGACATTTGTTTAATTTTGTAGTATAGGCTAGACCAATTATGTAGCAAAGACCTCTTAAATCAGTTTTGTTTTGATTATCTGCCATACCTAATGTGGTAGGCTATTTATTGTATAACATTTTAATTCTGTTTTTTGGTCGGGGTTTGGGCTCATAAGCCTATGCAGAAGCTCTAAGCATGTGGGTGTGTTTGAATTAATCATCACCTTAGAAATTGCTGTCCATTTCGTTGTTAGGCTTTAATTAAAACAACATCCATGTTTTATACTGTTTCAACCTCCAAATTGATCAGTGAGTTGAGTTTTTTTTTAAACTACGATAGGCTTACTGTTCTGATTGATTTTCATTTTTAGAGGGACAATAGAGCCCTGAGTACCAGCATTCGGACCGGATGATCGTAGGCATTTTGAGGACTACCAAAGCATGTCCAGAGTGCATAAAAGGAGATTACCATGAATTTTATTGTGGCCATAACACAGTCACTGCAACAGCCCTACTCATCTCTTTCTACTTTCATGAAGATACCTCGTCTTTTGTGTGTCCTCTCCTTCAGTGTCGAACTAAGCATGTACGTTGCCTTCAGAAAGTATTCACTCCACTTGTTCCACATTTTGTTGTTTAAATCCGGAATTTAAAATGGAGTCATTTAGATTTTTTGTTTTGTTTGTTACTGGCCTACACACAATGCACCATGTCAAAGTGGAATGATATTCTGTAACATTTTTACACATTAGTTAAATATTCAACTGAACTGTTTTGATTCCATAAGTATTCAACTCCTTTGTTATGGCAAGACCAAGTTCAGGGGTAAAAATGTGCTTAACTAGTCATAAGTTGCATGGACTCGTTCTATGTGCATTAAGTGATTTTTGCGTGACTACCTCATCTCTGTACCCCACACATACAATTATCTGTAAGGTCCCTCAGTCGAGCAGTGAATTTCAAACACGGATTCAGCCATAAAGACAAGAGAGATTTTCCAATGCCTCGCAAAGAATGGTAGAGGGGTACCTATTTATTTTTTTTGAAAGCAGGCATAGAATATCCTTCCACAACACTAACCCAATTGACAGAATGAAAAGGAAACCTGTACAGAATAAAAACTATTCCAAAACATGCATCCAGTTTGCAACAAGGCACTAAAGGTAATACTGCAAAAAATTGTGGCAAAAATGTACTTTTTACCCAGAATACAAAGTGTTATTTTGGGGCAAATACTACACATTGAGTACCCCTCCATATTTTCAAGCATAATGGTGGCTGCATCATGTTATGGGTATGCTTGTAATCGTTAAGGACTAGGGAGTTTTTTAGGATAAAGAAACGTTAAAGTTAAATCGGCTTTCAAACCAACACTGGGAGATTTAATTCACCATTCAGCAGGACAATAACCTACAACACAAGGCCAAATATACACTGGAGTTGTATACCAAGAAGAAAGTGAATGTTCTTGAGTGGAAGTTACAGTTTGGACTTGAATCTGCATGAAACTGGTTGTCTAGCAATGATCAACAACCAATTTTACAGAGCTTGAAGAATTTGGATAAGAATAATGGGCAAATGCTTGCCACTCCATGTGTGGAGAAAGCGCTTACAGACTTATCCAGAAAGACTCGCTGCTGTAATTGCTGCCAAAGGTGCTTCTACAAGTATTGCATCAGGGGTGTGTGAACTTGTGTAAGTGAGAGATTTCACTTTCAATAAATGAGCAAACGTATAAAAAATAATCATCATTTACTGTCAACAACGTATACGAGATGCACTTCAGCCCAGCTTGAAACAAAGGGAAAATCGGGTGCTCGACTGAGGGACTTGAAAATCAGAGCCTTGAAGGCAATTCATCCCAAAAAACGTAAGCCTGTTTGCTTGCTTGTCCCGTCAATAAATGTATTGGATTCATGCAGCAACGGTGCTCCTTTTTTCTTTATTCTCTCGGATAATCACCAGGTGAAGTATTCTGGGGTAAGGAATGTTTTAGGTTTCACTGTCACAATCCGAATCGCTCCAACTCGTTTCACACTAAAACGTATCGGAGACCATGTATCTAGATGGCTGTTGAATCGTCTTGAAAGGGAAATGTGTACATTCCTAGTAATACTCAGAAGAGCTGTGATTTGTCACAGTAGAAATTGCAGGAGAGAAACTCATTTCAGAGTAGCCAGTTGGGCCGTTCCATAAAGCCCATTTGTCACCCAGGGTTTGAATCATCAGCAGGACCTCAACAGGAAGCATAAACTAAGTTCTGATTTCTCTCTTGGTTCTCTCGCCCTTGGAGTGCGATGAGCCATTGTCCTTCAGATGAAACGCATAGGAGCAGGTGTGCTGTTTAAAAATAAATCTACCAGTCCCATTCGAAATGACATCACATGGTACTTGACATCATTAAATCCAGACAACAATACAAGCAACACCTGCCACCTGTTTGTGTCTATGCCTAAAGATCACATAGAACTAGTTTTTCCACTTGGGTCAGTAAATCTCTGTTGTAAGAATATGAAAATGCTCTGTGTGCCCTGAAATGCCTGAATACTGAGCTCAGAGAAATGTTGTACACGCGTCTGTTATTTGTCTTAGACCCCTGTGTGTGTTACTCTCTCAGGGTAAGGTGATGGCGTCCATGTTCTACGAGGTCAGCACGCGCACCAGCAGCTCATTTGCGGCGGCCATGCAGCGTCTGGGCGGCTCTGTGGTCCATTTCTGCGAGGCCACCTCCTCGTCGCAGAAGGGTGAATCTCTGGCCGACTCAGTCCAGACCATGAGCTGCTATGCTGACGTCCTGGTGCTCCGACACCCCACGCCAGGGGCTGTAGAGGTGAGCAGCGGTGTCTGTTCGCCATTTTACAACTTCACTTAAACTTGCCCTGTCATGTTCATTAGGCAAGATGTTCTGAGAAAACACTTTAAAACCACAGTGGTACCACCTAAACACTGAGCATATCTCTTGTATCAGTTATTGAGTGAGAAGCTGCACTTTCTGTATCTGACATGTTTATCTCCAACTGTAGTCTGCAGCGAGGCATTGCCGGAAGCCAGTGATCAACGCTGGGGACGGGGTCGGGGAGCACCCCACTCAGGCCCTGCTGGATGTGTTTACCATCAGAGAGGAGCTGGGAACGGTCAACGGCATGACGGTGAGAAGAGCCCTCAAACCTCTGCTTTTTATGTTCTGACAGTGTTTTTATATGAAACGGAACTAAGATCTGGAACCTGACTGGGTATTTTCATTTCTAATAAGCTGCTCCTTGGTGACAGCACCCCTGCCTGGTAAGTTAACATAGCCAATGTCCCGACTGGTCTCTGTCTCTGTAGATCACCATGGTAGGAGACCTGAAGCACGGACGCACTGTGCATTCCTTGGCCAGGCTGCTCACCCAGTACAGGATCACTCTGCGCTACGTTGCCCCAAAGAACCTGCACATGCCCTCCGAGATCATCGACTTTGTGGCCTCCAAAGGCATCAAGCAGGTGGGTGGATCACAGGGGCCATTTTGGGGAAGAACCGATGTCTCTGAATCAAAAATGTCAATGGCACGGACTTCTAGTATGTAGGTGTCCTTTTCGCACGGTATGCACTACATAAAGCACTAAACTGTGTCCTTGTGGCTGTGCAGGAAGAGTTTGAGAGCATCGAGGAGGCACTGCCTGACACTGACGTGCTCTACATTACCAGGATCCAGAAGGAGAGGTTTTCCTCAGAGGAAGAGTACAAAGCGGTAAGGATGGGGTTTCACTAACCTGTGAGGCTGGCCTTAGTGTTTGATCAGTGCTAAAGGACATGTGTTTTCATCCAGTGCTTCGGTCAGTTCATCCTTACCCCACACATCATGACTGGAGCCAAGAGGAAGATGGTGGTGATGCATCCTCTACCGAGAGTCAATGAGATCAGGTACGGATGTTCCCTGAGATTACAATGCAGCTCTTCATTATTTCTCCTTTGATTCACTAATGTTTGCAAATTCTAGTTAATGAATTAAGTGGGATGATTTAGCGTCATGTTTACTTTCTCTCTCTCTTGCAGTGCGGAAGTGGACACAGATCCTCGTGCTGCCTACTTCCGGCAGGCTGAGAACGGCATGTACATCCGCATGGCCCTCCTGGCCACAGTGATGGGTAGATGAGGGGTGTGTGTGTGTAGAGTGGACACGCCACTGTTAGGACCACAAAACCAACCGGGACCATTTGAGAAATCGATAATAATCTAATTGCTCCAACAGTCTATACAGTCACGTTTGGTGTGTACTCTTGAACCCTGTTTTTTTGCCATGGTTTTTTTTTTTGCCTCCCAGATTGAATTTGTATTGTCAGTTAACAACAATTAGTTTTGACTGTTACATGTATTGTCATCATTCTGAGTACAATTTGAGAAACATGTTTCATAGAACCAATATCAATATGTAGTTTATAGAATAGTTTATTTCTGTGTCACTGTTGACGAGTCATCTGGTTTTATTGTATGGGGAAAAGGAATACAGACTGCTCATCAGAAGGTGGAACCATTGCAGAACATCCTTTTTATGCTAATTGTTATGCTGATTGTGCTTTATAAATAATATAATAAAATGTCAACTTTCAAGGGTTTTGTACATGAGTTTATTCCATGAACCTCTGAAAATAAAGCTATTCTCATGTGGATGTGGTTCTGCCTAGGGCTTCTACCCAGTTGTCTTCAAACACTAGATGGCAGCACAATAGTGGTGGTCCAACACTAGACCGACCAACAAACCTGGCTCAATCATAGTTGGTTACAATTGTATAGTTTTCATATAACACAGAATTACAGTAGGTAGAAAAAAAGATGTATATATATATTTTTTTTTTTTAACGTGAATTTCACACGCGCCAAATTTGTGTAAGGATATGAAGACGCTGTTCATTGGTTGAAGCCCTCGTCTCAGAAGCAATCAGACGTCCCTTGTCCACTGGGGCTAATGGTACTGAAACGGTAGTAGCTAGCATTTTTAGGAGGGGCGGATACATTGACACATTGTCTGGCAATCTTGACATACAAAGTGGATGCCTCTATGCCACAGCGAAATATACCTCTTCAAATTTGCACAAGGTAAGATACGTCGTAAAGTCGCCCTAACCTGCGCCACGAGAGCTTATTTTTTTCAAGCTACACCAGTCGGTTTTGGCTAGCTACTGAGCCAGCGAGCAAGTGTGGGGTCTGGTCGCGAGGACAGTTCATAGTCCCACAGACGTTGCGTTAGGCTGTAACGTTACAAACTACTCTGGCATGCGGTTGCAGATTGATATTGGGTTGGTTAAATAAATTTTTTGGACGCACGCTTGTTTCAGGGAACATGATTAGAGTGAACATGCATGGTTAACGAATTCTGACATCAGCGTCGCTAACGTTATTTGGCTAAATTAGCGGTCGTGACGGTCAACTGAGCAGCCCGTCGACTTTTGCAGTTGAAACACATTTTGAAGTATCAGTTGATATCCACCAGCTTCTCATTACTAACCAAAAACCTTATAAGCGTTCATATTTTTTAAATAGTTGGCTAATAGCCAGCTAACGGTACAATTGCGGCTCCCCAAATGTTATTGACAACATTGATTGACAACTAGTTTCGTTAGTAAAACATTTTGGCCAGTGCCTGGGTTATTTTAGCTAACTAGCATCTGCATAGCTCGAGCAAACGCCACAGAGCTAGGTGCAAAGATAATTGCAATTTCGTTACTAGTTAACGTTACAGTAGCTTTCTACCTAGCACTGCATATGTAGCTAGTTAGCCAATGTTAGATTCTTCTTGCATGGGGAAAAGACGATGTAAAATGGAAAGTAATTATCCATGTGGAGATTAGCAAGGGATTATGGTTGTGCAAGGACCATTGAATGTCTTTATAACGTTATATTGTCCAAGGACACAGCAGTTGTTACAAGACACCCAACAAACTATAAAAACTCTACGTTCCTTACTATATAAGAAAAAATAATCCATGCAATCATAATTGTTTCTATCGCAATCGCTAATCTGTAGCTACAGCTATCGGGTTTCATCTCGTGTGAGCTAGCTATTGCATAATGTATACGGTGTGTTTCTTCAATCTCCTGTCACAGAATAGATGGCTCAAACGGTTCCTGTTTTGCCTTTGGTCAACATACCTAGTATAGGTTGGTGATGGTTAATGTAGATATTTTACCGCCATGATGTCAAGTCTTCCAATCCCTTTTGGCCCAGCTGTTGTGAGGTCAAATGTGAGGTGTCGTAGCAAAATCCTGGTGTGGTATTTTACAGATTAGTCATGGATTATGTCAATTTTGCATCAAGTATTTGTAGCAGCCAGCAATTACACAAATCCCCACAGGGCTCGACATTAAAGCTGGTCCTTTTGTCCATCCGACAAGACTATAGATTAAAATTGTTCAAATGGACAAGTGACACCTAAACAATCACACATTACAATATCAAACAATTACACCGATCAGAGGACAACATTGGAATAATATTAGTCTATTTCTTTATGTACATAAATACAAAAGAGGGGGGGGGGGCAGGACAGAGTTTGGGAAATCCTGGTGTAGGTGATAGCCTATGCATATTGGCTACATCCTCATGTCCAAACCAATGCTGACATGAAGCGCCAGAAAATGTAGGCCAACTTTAATGAGACTTTTAATGACATATAGAGGCGAAATGCCAGTAAATGCACCGCACATCACCCACTTTGAATTTGAGCAGAGGCGGTCAGCAGTTTAAAACCTATAATTTTTGGGTTATTTTCTAAACATGAGATTTGTTTGAGACCTTGTTTCAAAGTAGCCTAGCCAAATACGTCCATAGAAATGTTGAGGGAATTATTTTATAAACACTTAATATGCCATTGAAACCAGCACATTTCTCATGTTCTGTTGGTTTTTAAATCAACTTTTATTTTCCAGCATCCAAATACATGATCCTAGTCTATCAGTAACTCATGCTAGTTGATGCATCTTTAGATTTCGCATTCTTAATTTCAAATGTATATTTTCAACTCCGTCACAAGCCCAAAGGTCGTCAGATGGCGATATTGAGAGTTCATTTTACCGTCCAAACACATTGTACTGTATGCAACCTTCAATACACTTGTATCCCCCGTGGACTGGTTTGTGCCTGAAACATTCTCATTTCAGACTGCAAAGGTTTTGATTTCCTCAACTTTATTTAATGGCAAGAACGCGGGGAAAAATACAGGAAAAATAATCACATTTTCTTTTGAAACACCATTTTTTACCACCATGCTAGTGTCTAATGCCAAGGAATGCTACTTCCTGATATTGTACCCCGCATTCAGTGGACTGCTACCGACTGCTGCAAACATCATTGTTACGTAAGGAAAGTATGCATATTTTCCTGGTTTTTATCACACCTTCACGCATTGAATACATTTGAGGAAATCAAAGCATTTGCAGCCGGAATGGAGAATGTTTTAGGGATGAACCGTTCCGCCGGGGATATGAGTGTATTGCCATTGCCAGCTGCATACAATGCGTTTGGACGGTAAGATTAACTCAATATCGCCATCTGCCGCCCTTTGGGGCTGCTCTATCACGTTAAACCGCTCGCGATTGCTGTGCGCTTTTGAGTGATGTTTCCCCTAATAGAATTTGGAACGTTCGATAATAGCTTAGAACCGTGTGCGTATTGTTGAACATATAATATGAAGAAATACAACTTTATCAACATTTTATGATATACGTTCTGATCTGTTGCATCAGCCTCATTGCTTTTTTGAATGTGTTTATGTGCGGTGGTTGTATGAATTTTGGATCTGTCGTCCCGGAGTCTGTTTTGAATGGTAGACATACAAATTTACAAACTTATTTAGTTGTAATGTTGAAAGGGTGGCCAACCATCCTCCAGGAGAGCCTTAAAGAGGCAGTGTTGTATTTTAATACCGGTTTGAATATGCAAAGAAGCCAATAGGAAGAGTGTAGCCTACATTTTTGTATTTTTCAATATAGTAAAATAAGTGGTTACTTGCACCATACAATGATATCATTTTTTGGGGACAAGTGAAAAAATATCTGTTTTACAAGTCCAAAGGACAAGTGGCAAAAAAAAGTTAGTCAAGCCCAGTTCCAGTTTTTGGGTCGGTTTGGCCTAGTTTATACTCTGGTTATGAGCAGAGGTGCAGGTTAGATGTTGAAATGCTAGTCTGTCCTACTACTTGTCTTGGTCATTGAGTTGTCCTTACCCCCCACTGAAGCATGTTTAACATTGTAGCAATGTTTTATGCCTAGAGACTTGTATTTTATATATCCCAGGTTTCAACCTTAAATCAGAGGTTGCTGTTGTTAAAGTTTATGGTGCCAAATAAAATCGGATATGATCATTTTCCATTGACAAGGTACGGAAGTAGTTGTTTCTAAATGTCCTGAAGCAGCTCTCATCCCTGGGATGTTTATGAAAGTTCGGTAAGAACAACATTCGGCTCTTGAGTCACTTGACAAGGCAACAAAGAAATTGCCTTCTGTGAGAAACAAGAGGATTGCAAAAGAATGCAAAATACCCTTGACTAAGCCCAGCACTGACAGTAGGCTGCTTGAGTGCTGCTGCCTCTCTGTGTTTTCTCTTTCACATTAAGATAATTTGGCTGTCACATGATCACAGTGGCTGTTCTTCAAATTTGTTTGATCTTTCCATCTCTGACTTGTTGATATATTTAGCAAGTAGGGTCAATTAAATAGTTAAGCCTAGATAAATCACTCTTCTTCCATTAATCCAGTCTTTGTGCTTTATTTAGGCATTTTTGCATATTAGTGTGAGAAAGTTCCACATCAGCAGTGACCTGTCAGGGATCATGAACCCTGATGACATGTTGAGTATGAAGACCAACTCACACACCCGGACTTGCCTGTGTATCATCTTAGCCAGGGGTTCCCTTGGCTCAGTCTCAGCTAGGTAAGAGAAGAGATGGTGTAGCCAGGCCAGGGACTAGCCGACTAGGTAAAGCTTGTCAGAGCCTGTGTGATGGACTAGCCTATTAGGTAGTGCTTGTCAGAGCCTGTGACCAGACAGTTTCACACCCAAGCTAGAAGTGCTCCCGAGCTGCCGTCTTTTCCGGAGTGTCAAATGGTGGCTTTGACAGGCGCTGGGCCATGTCTACTCTCGCTAACCCACAGAAGCCTCTTGCGGTTTACCGAAGACCGTTTTATTTGGAAAAGCCACAGGATGGTTTTTCAATACTGTCGAAACTATTTATTTGAAGTTTTTCACATAATTTAAATATTTGTAGCTACTTTTAAGTTATTACCTGCAGTCAACTTGTGCAATACCTTAGGAGATCAAGCAGATTGCGTTCTTTATTTCACCTGTCACATTATTTAAAAGTATGATACTTACCATAGTTCTCCAGAACAGTTGAGCCAGCCACGTGTTTGTAAACAGCACAACAGGAGAAAGCGTGTGAGGTGAGTCCATAGCGTTCTAGATCTATTGACGAGTCTCTGTTTTGCGGCGCGCAAGGTGATGAAGTTACACTCGTATGCAATTCACTAGTAAATGTTTGCCATCATATAATGGCTTTCTGCCAGAAGGCCACGAGCTCTGGATGAGTTATCTGTACAACTGCTATTTTTCCCTATGCTTCCTACTAGTGTTTTTTTCTTTCTCCTTTCTTCTCCTATCTGCTCTGTGTACACATGCTGCTCTTCCTTCCATTCCAGTTACTAGCGATGCTTGATTTGCTTGTCTTTGCAATTCATTTTTTCTCTTTAGCTTTCAGCTAACGATGTCTGATTTCACTATTCGTTTTTTCTAATTCTGTTAGCATTCTGGTAATAGGGTAGCCTAGTGGTTAGAGCTTTGGACTAGTAACCGCAAGGTTGCAAGTTCAAACCCCCGAGCTGACAAGGTACACATCTGTCGTTCTGCCCCTGAACAGGCAGTTAACCCACTGTTCCTAGGCCGTCATTGAAAATAAGAATTTGTTCTTAACTGACTTGACTGGTTAAATAAAGGTAAAATAAAAAATTAATAAAATAGAGGCCCAATGGGCTTTTTATGCATTTTTAGTGCCCCCTTGTGTGCTATGTCGGTAATACAGTAATTCCCGGTACGAGAGAAGACCATATGGAAATCTCGATACCACCCAAACCTACCTGGATGAACACATTTTACTCAGTGTCACAACGTTTGACATGTGCCAGTGTGGAACACAGAGGGAAAAACCACTTGGCCTTACTTGCTTGCCTACATTTTATAACCCAGAAACAGTGTAATGACCATAACCAAAGCATAATCATAAACACACCTCATGTCACATCTCTTCCAGGAATCAAGGGATCTGTATGTTATTGAAAAGGTGCCTTCAGTTTTTCTCCCTTAGGACATTGGTTCCCAAACTGTGGGGCCCTTATTATTATTATTTTTTTTTAAAGGAACTCAGTCCAGCTTTAAACTTACTCTTGAAAGTTGTAGTAGTAGAAGGCACAAGGTGCAATTTCTAAATTGGGAAGTGCATCATCAGTTCCTCTTGTCATGTTAGCCATTGTATACCTAAGAGAACTATTTATAACTTGTCAGAAATGTCCAGATCTACTAGTCCATTTAAAAAAAAAAATTTTTTAACCCATCCATATTGTCACTCTAATATCACATGAATACACATTAGACTTGGCAAAATGTATAGAATTGCAAGAAAATGACCTTTAAACCTGCGAAACTCTCTCCACCAATAAGAGGGGTGTGAACAGTTTGTGTGAATGGCCGATAGCAGAGGTAATTAATGGTCGAACACAAGCTTCGCTGGCTAAATGTTTCTGCTTGTCCAAGCTTTGGAAGTGTGTGAGTAAGGTTTGGTGGTTGTTAAGCAGATAGAAATCCTTGACTTGGAGGCTGACCAGGTCCAATGTAAGACTAAGGTAATTACAGAGACCACCTTCTCAGTATTGGGACAACACCAGCCTGAAGGGAATCAAAGGGAAATGGGCAGGTAGTGTAGTTTACTGCTAGTCTGCTACTGCTTGTAGCCTTTTGCCACCATTTACTGTTCCCCCTTGCAACAACCTGTAGACTACAGGTTCTTCCCCAGCCAAGCCTCCTAAGCCTGTTTCTGTGCAGTGCTGGCTGTTCAGGCCCATCTCTCCAGGACCAGTCTAGGATTGCCCTGTGTTGACTTGTATGAGTAATCTGTGCAAGATCAGCAAAATGTAATCGCCTTTAGCTCAGGCCTGCCCAGGGCATTACTAGTCACAGTGTGCGTGGCTGAGTGTGATGTGGTGTGTGTGTGTCACAGCAGGGCTATTGTCCTGTTCAGCAGAATGTGGGGCTGTGTGGAGCGTTGGAGTCTCACTGCTGGCCTTCTGCTTTGTTTTAATCACAGGGATTTTAGATGTAGGTTCCAGAGTTGTGATGCTACTGCACTTCACTACACGCAGTCTTGGAGCTTAATCCCAAATTCATCTGCGCTAAGTGTATTGTGGTTTAAAGGGATCTGTAAGGGTTGTGTGTAGGCCCAGTTCTTACATATGTGTGCAGAAATGGTTTAAACATAAACCCAGCCAGTGCTGAATGCTGTATCCTTGTGTTTTGCTGGTTCATACTTTTTATTTATTCGTATCCTTGTATTGACATTGGGTTTATGAGATGGGATATTCTAGGCAGAGCTGTTCCAGTTCCCTATGGTGTTCTAGGCAAAGCAATGTGACAACATCTGTGTCTGTCTACCATGTCTGTGATGATTATGGCTACAGACAGTACACACACACACATGTAGTTACTACTTGGACAAATAATGTCAAGATTTAAGAACAGGTCAGGTAAATACTGCAGGGTGTATGTCTCTATTGCTACAGTGACAGCCTACTCAGTTCCACACTTCATGTGTCAAGTGCTAACCTCCTGTGTGACTATATCTTAGCAGACTTCAGCCATGGCCACGACAGGCACAGGCGCAACTGAGCCAAACCGTCCAGGCCCCCAGAGGAAGATGTCCACCACAGGGGAAAGCTTGTACAAGGTGCTCGGCCTGGAGAAAGGAGCTTCCGCTGAGGACGTCAAGAGAGCCTACAGGTAACAGCCTGTCTGGTCGTTATAGCCACATAACCTGTAAGCCTGTTTCTCCATTTCCCCGGAGCAAGTTAATGATCAGCTTTATTCAGGAGTTGGTCCATCAGACAAAGAACAATTACTTTTAATGAGGTATAAGCTCCTTATAGGATTTAGAGTTTTGTGAAATGTGTATGTGGTGGTGTGGACTGAGATTAATTTATTCATCCATCCATCCATCCATCTATTTACAGGAAACTAGCGTTGAAGTACCACCCAGACAAGAACCCAGACAACCCGGAGGCTGCAGATAAGTTTAAAGAGATCAACAACGCCAACTCCATCCTGAACGATGACGGCAAGAGGAGGATCTACGACGAGTACGGCTCCATGGGCCTCTATGTGTCCGAGCAGTTTGGAGAGGAGAGCGTTAAATACTACTTCCTCATGTCCAAGTGGTGGTTTAAGGTGAGAGGGAGTGTACCTCATAACCCTCCAAACCACCTTTAGTCGTACAGGGTAATTAGGTTAGGTTAGGTGTAGTCAGTAGTGCTGTAACCTCTGACAGTGGGGGTGAGTAGCCCCACTCTCCCAGCTGACTGTCTCAGTGATGACATACTGACTGGACTTCTTTCACAGCCACATCACTCATCACACTAAGAGGTGCTGGGATTTTATTAGACATTGTTATGGATAGAATTCACTGTCTAGTACTGTCTTCTCCATGCATTAGACAGCCTACTGTAAATCCCTGTTGGGAGTACATTGACAGTATTTAAGTATTTGTGTATAATTGCTTTGACAAGTCTCATAGTTACCTCCCTCTGAACCTGTCAGTGTACTGTGTCTTTCTGTTTCAGTCAGACAGATGGCTCCAGGTGCAAAGCAGTCTTTATTTAGAATTGTGTTTTGTGTTCAGTCACTCAGATGTGTGGTCATTGATGCTGAGTAGAGTAAGTAGAGAGGTCTAGATGCAGTGAAAATCTACCGACTGTCTCACAAACCTCACTCTGCTTTTACCTACAAAAAAACTACAAAGCAAAGGAACATTTCAGGGAGAAACAAAACCACTCCACTTATGTATACCCTAGAAATGCTTGGTACAGTAGGATTATTGAGAGCATCCACATGTATTTCACTGTCTCTGTCTCTGTCTCTGCTGCTAATATCCCCCTTCTCTCACTGGATCACCCTGTAGATCTGAGGCTAGACATAAGTTCTCCTGCGAGCAGGGAAGACAGCGGGTGACTGTCCCGGCTGGGTATATGTGATCGGGAGAAGCTCCATACTGATAATGCTGTGTGTTTGTGTTATGCCCTTGTGCTGCAGACCATGGCCGTGTGCTGCACCGTCTTCTCCTGCTGCTGCTGCTGTTGCTGCTGCTGTTTCTGCTGTGGGAAGTGCAAGCCGCCGGAGGAGGATGATCACTACCAGTACGTGGACCCAGAGGACCTGGAAGCCCAGATCAAAGCTGAGACGGACAGAGGTGAGCCCACGCTGGGAGGGGGGAGTTTTTAAATGGGGGGGGGGTATTTTGGGTTGGTGGCAGGTAGTATGCGGTAGAATGTTTTGGGTGCTAGTAGGTAGGCTGGGGACTGTTTGGCATTGGGTAATAAACTAAGTATGCTAGTGCACATAGCCATTTTTCTATTGTATAGAATAGACTACTATAGGTGGGATAGAGCTCATGAGGAGGGTAACAGGATAAATACAGTGTGCCCCCCAATCCTTCTGTGTTGGCCCTTCTCCTGGGTCCTGGCGTCCCTACACACTACCTCAGCGACAGGCCGCCTCGCAGATGTCGGTTTTTCAGCCTGACTTAACGCTGTCACTTCCTTTCAGAGGGAGAAAGAAGAGGGAGGAGAGGCAGGGAAACAGCAGAGCACAGATGGGGCTAGAGCAGCCAAACGGGGAGGAAGGGATGAGGGAATGGGGGGGGGCACCAGTGTCTACTCTAGCTAGGCAGGACTCTGGGTCTACAGCACCTGGTCCTGCACAGGAGGTAGAGGCTGCAGGCTAGCCCTTAGATTACCTTGATGTGCAAGTATTTATAGCTACTCATACTCTGACTGAGAGACTGCTGGTTCATGTCATGAGGACATTATCCAGTTATAGCCCTAGCTCTGACATTTAAATATTTTTTCTACCATGTTGAAATTTGAAATGATAATTATCACTCTCCTCAGTCTTAGTAAATTAGATGATGATAATTTATTATCTGCTAGTGCAGAAATGTGCCTTGTATCACAATGCTCCTTTACCAGAATGGGTAATATAATATAATGTTTGGAATTTTTGGATGTGTAAAAGCTATGGATGTAGTGTCAGAACAGTGTGCAATAACATGTCGACATTAACAGGTAGAGATGCCAAGTTTTTCTTTTCTTCCAACATTTCAAGCCCAACAAGAAGCTCTTTGTTTTATCCTCTCCCATCAGTGGTCCCCAGAACAGGGACAGGGGCTGGGACAGAGGCGAGATGAGGAAGATGCATGTAATCCTGTCAGATCTCAGAGGATGCTCTCTGCCTCGGCCTCTTGTGTTGTGTCCTTAACTGGTTGGTCTGAGGACAGGACTCTCAGCTCCTTCACTCATGTTGCCTCTTCACACAGCAGATCACTCAATAGAAAACAGTCCCAAGGACTATACTCCTAATTGTCTTGTTTTTTGTTCTGATGAGTGATCAGTGACCATGGTGACCCCATAGTCACTTGGGCTAGGGTTCGTGACTATCACACCATTTGAACTTTCACTATAAGGCTTTATAAGCAAAATGACGATGCTATTGGTTTCAGAGATAATCACAACATGTTCAGGCGAATACCTAGATGATATGAATAATCTCACCGTATCACACAAAAACAGGAACTGCGCTTCATTTACAGTAACTGAAAACCAAACCAAACATGACAAGCTAACAGCCTCAGGGCAGTATGGGTGTGGGGATAACATATCAGTATACTCTGGCCCAATGAGTAGGCCTGGTTTATCTCATTCTGACAGAAAGGTGTTTCTGTACGTTTGTGTTTTCATCCACCAGGTGACACGGTAATCATTGTGCAGCCCATACCTGTAGCGGTACCTATAGCTGTAACGAGTCCTGTGGCTGAGAGCATCAGCCTAGGCCCTGCCAACTGCCTAGACCCTGCCAACAGCCTAGACCCTGCCAATCCAGTGGTTGACAACCTGACCAGGCCAGTGGCTGCTGAGAACCCAGGCGAAACGTTGCCGGAGTCTAAATGACTCGTAAGCCCCCCGTCTCCCTGATGTACTTGCTGTACTCAACCCAGCTGCATCGTGTCCATCCGTCCCGCTTCCTGTGCACGTTGCCACGCCCCAGACCAACCCGTTTCACCAGACTGTGTTTGCTCATAGTGACACACGGTGCCTTTGTACTATGTTCAGCTGTTTGTTTGACTGACTCATTAACCATCCATTCTGTTTGCCTGTCAGTGTTGAGTTGCATGATGTCATGGCTGTTGCTTCAGAATGTTTTGAGCATGGCTGCATGTATGAGCTTGCCTTGTGTGTATTTATAATGTAGTGGACCTAATTTTGCTATGGATGGAGCAACTCGATAACAATCATTTCAGTTAATTGATCACTAAGTATTTTGTCTGTGTTTGGTCCATCGTGAATGTATCTGTAGTAACTATTTTCTGCCTTGGTGATAAAGTGGATGTAATCTCTTTGTTAATTAGGCATGGTTTATGGCCTAATATATGCCCAGTATCCCATTACTTTACCAGTAAGACCACAGAGACGCTTATGCCGGGTGTGCACTACGACTTTCAAAATCCAAACATCGCTGAGCCTCGCATGTTAAACCAACGTCTTTCCTGTAGTTTCTTGTCTTGCCAACATAGTGGTGCGCAGAATAAACCATCTGGTACAGACAAGGGGGTCACACACTACAAGAGTCTTCACTTGGTCGTGAGGATTCTCCATACCACCACGTAGTCTCGCGAAAACAATGATGTGATTAGATTGTTAACGTAGCCAGAACGAGCTCTGGCTCAAAGCAGTCTCAAACGTTTTCTGTTAGACATTGACGCATGACAAACAGAGTTGACATTTCTATTGCTTGTGAACTTCAGAGCTGAAACGAGTTGACGCTTTGGTTTAAGGCAAGTACAAACGCATCCTAGTAGTCATGGCTCCTGCTCGAAAGAGTCTACAACTTCTGGGTGACGCGAAACAATGTCATCATCTCACTGGTTTCTTTGGCGAGCGCTCATTGGCTTTTGCTGATCACCGGTCTCAAAACTTGTCGTTGCACACTACAAAAACATTGCAGATTTTGTGCCAATAAAATCCAACATGTTTGGAAAAATTGAGATGTCTGGGGCTGCTCCAAGACAAGATCGGTAGCCCTCAGATTGCGTCTCTGATCCGCTCACATTAAACGAGCGTCTGTGACAGCCGAGTGCCCCGAGTAGGCAACATTGAGGATTTTGTCTCCAATCACATCTGGAAAAGCTAAATCGGTGCCCGAATTGTGTTGTGTACTACCGGCTTTAGGCATTGGATGTAACAAGTTAACTTCACAAGACAAAACAGGGCCCCACAGCAGCCAAGTACTCACTCAACCCACAAGACATTAGATGCCTTCAATAAACAGTAGCCGTCTATTCATATTAAAAACATCAATATAATGTCAGGCTGGTTAGTTGAAAATCTAGCCTGTGGATATGTGCTAAAACCACAGTCCGTTTGTCATGCTAACACAACCCTTTGATCCCCCTGGGGCCTTTTGTGGAGGTACATTACCTTTAGAAAGTACTTATACCCCTTGACTTAATCCACATTTCATGTGTTTACAGCCTGCATTTAAAATCGATTAATTTGAGATCTGTCACTGATCTAGAGACCAATACCCCTAAGACGAGCCACTGCTGTCCTGTCACATCCGGCCATATGTGTTTGTCATCTCTCCTCACACCTACTTCCTCAGCGCCATCCTCTCTGTTGGTGCTCTGTTTGTTCAACACCATGATGCCTGTTGACATGTCAGTCTATGATTCTCTCTTTAGAATTACCAAAGTAATAGCTGGAAGCTTCAAGAGACTATGGCTATATAATGATGTTGAGATAGTCCTATATTATTACTATCATTATATTGTAATCTGATATAGTAGGGGTAGTAGCCTAACTAATAGTACAAGTGCTTTCTAAGCAGTGCTCTGTGCTCTCCCTCTATGCTGCATATGGATGATGTCCTCTATAAGGAAAGTGACAGTGTGGATGAGCATCGCCAGGGGAGGGCAGGTAGGTTCATGGTACACACTTGGTCATGTTCAGTAGGGCACACCGTAGCAAAACGTTTTGCGACGGAAAACAAAAATCTGTATCCTTACTGGAACACGCTCAGGTAGCACGTCCTTGTTTCAAAACGTTTTCCACCTACTGAACATGACCCTCGTGGAGCTTTCAATATTTCAGGACCGGTTACACCTCAGAACAGTTAAACAAGGGCCCAATTTTAGGTCATGCCTCCTGCTAATAATACCTTCCCATGTGAATTGCTTCTAGTTGAGACAACAGGCTATTACTTGCTGGATTTTTTTGATAACAGGATTTATTGCAACAAAGCTAGATGAGAGTTGGAAGCTTCCTGTCAACAGGGTTTACAGAGATGTTGTGTAGACTGTCATGCTTCCAGCTTGTAAATACCCTGTGTGTACCTGGCAGTCAGACTTAGCCCTTGTAGCCTCAGCTTGTGCTGTGTTCATGAACCTCAATCTGGACTGATGTTCCTATTGGGATGTTTCCGCATTGTCTTCCTCATTGGCATCAGGTCATCATTAGTCTATATCTACAGAACCCTGATATGTTTACAAAGTCATTGCCATTGATGTGTGAAATGTTACCTGTCTGTACATGCCGTTACCTGTCTGTACATGCCGTTACCTGTCTGTACATGCCTGTTAGTTCATTTGACTTCAGAATTTGACCTTCAGTATCATACAAACCATAGAGAATGCAGAAGCTAAATTCATTCATAGAGCACATAGCCTATATGTAGCCTAGTCCTTTACCTACTCATTATGGCATGGGACACTTGGCTAACTTTTCTCTATTGAGGGTTATTATTTTCCCCAGTGAGTCTGACACAGTTCAATGTCATCCTGCAGGTCCTCGTGACCCTATTGTGATCCAGCCACATTCCATCGCCATCGAGGTTTCAGAGACCTCCCAGCCTGCAGCCAGCCAGCCCACCTCCAAGCCCCAGCAGTGACCCTTCCCTCCCAGCCCCATCTACCCGCTGGAGCACTCCCCTACGGTGGGCACGGCCAGGCCCCTGTGGCCCCACACTGGAGCCCCCAGCAGCCAGCCAGGCCAACCGTCACTAGTGCCAGTCAACCAGCCAGCTAGTCAACCCCCCATACTGTGGTACAGATCTAACTTAATGGACATGAGCGGCAGGCTGCCAAGAGACCAGGACTCCTTCTGACATGATATGTATCTGTCTATCCACCAAACTGAGGATTGGAACACTCTATCTCTCCATTTCATCCCTCCGTTTCTATCCTCCCTCATCTATCCCCCCTTTCTCTTTCTTGTCTCTGTTAGAACGCTGTGGGATTGGAGACTCTCTTGTTAAGTTCAGTTGGCGTTTTAAATGGCCTGAGCCAAGCATTCCACCTCCCTTGAGACTAAAGCATGGATCAGAGGGAGTAAAGGCTCCCAAACAGATTGCATGTGCTTCATTTTAACTGCATGCCCCTATTGTACAGCACTGGCAAATACATACCCCATACATCCACACCCCTGTACTACAGCCACCACCCCACCACTGCCAGTGATACCTCCAGCTACAGGTGCACCTACAGTAGTATGCCACACAACCAGGGATCTCCCCTCCACCGCCACCTGAAAGAGACCCAAGAGTGGGGCTGGATAGAGTAGAGATTCAAGAACAGTGAAAATGTCGGGTGGATAAAACAAGAAAAATGTGTTGATTGCTTAATTTCATTGCTAACTGTCATAATTATGTTAGTTCGACCAAAGCCAAACTAGATGCCACTCACTCCATGTGTTCAACAGTCAGCTCCCAAAGAGACGTTTCTCCTCATGCCACTAGAGCCAACCTGAGAGGATTGTTTAATTGAGGTGCATGTATGTATTTGGGTCTATTATGCACTTCTGAAACCTGTGAAGTGGGTAAATGATCATTTCCAATGGACTGTTGGCTAACATGGGTCCAGCCAAGTGCTTACTGAAACCCACAGTCAGTACAATGCACTCTGTATGTATTGGGTGGAACTGACTACAGCTAGCTAACTGCAACCAAACGACTTATCAAACGTTTCCCATCTCAAATGGTGGTTTTGCTTTGCATTCTCCTCATAGTCTGATGTATAATGGAGATACAGGGGAGTGGGTATGTACTGTAGGGGTCTGTTTGACCTAGCCACTAAAGACCATGCTATGCCACATCCTAGATGACTGCTTTGTTCATTGTACTGCCTACAGAGATATCCCATCACCGAATATTTGAGAAGTAACACAACAGGCTGTTTTCCATGGGGTTTTGGTGGACTGATTGCCATGTTTATTGTTTTATGGGCTGAAGAGGCACAACTACTAGTCTCAGTGATGAGATGATACAATGTCCCATAGCAGGGTTAGGATCTGTAAAGATCGCCCAACCAGCAGTTTATCTGTACTTAAGTACAGCTCTCTTTATAACCCTGGGGTGCAGTCAGAGGTTTCTCAATGTTGTGTAATCAGAATAGTGAAAACGGTGAAGTGAATGAATGTCATATTGTCATTGAGAGTCAGTCAGTCCCAGGTGTGTGTGTGTGTGTGTGTGTGTGTGTGTGTGTGTGTGTGTGTGTGTGTGTGTGTGTGTGTGTGTGTGTGTGTGTGTGTGTGTGTGTGTGTGTGTGTGTGTGTGTGTGTGTGTGTGTGTGTGTGTGTGTGTGTGTGTGTGTGTGTAGCATTGTACAACATCGTTATTGGTTTGTTCATGTAGTGCTGAGGTCAGTCAGTCATTCATCCCGCTCCCAGTTTTTTCTTTTGTGGTTTGTAATTTGAAAAGGGTGTTCTGTGTTTCCTGAAGAGGGGCTAGTATATGGCCTTTAACCACCTTGTGTTTTGGCTGAAGAACCACCCTGAAGATAAGCTAAACTAAAATAATGATGTCAAATGATGTCAAGCAGCCATTTGATCTTTTGTAGCTCTCTCCTGAGTGTTTACATAGAAATGATCTATCAGCAGCATCATTTTGTTACTGCAACTATTGCACCTTTTCTCACCTCTTCATATCAATAAGTTAACAGCTAAAACCCATCTGAAATGTCAGACTGTTGGTTGTGTTTTCACAAACCATAATAAACATAACAGTACAGTATCTGGCCCCAGGGCTCAGAGAGGAGGAATATATTTATTCTGGTGATCCTTATCTGCTGTAAATAATAATAATCACAACCACTTGTCACATGCAAATAACATTATTTGAGAATCCCTATGAATGGGAAATGTTTTAAGAATCAACCCCATTTAAATGATGTACATTGTCCTTTATTTATTTTTTTATGTTAAACCGAAAGAGCTGTTTTAATAAAACATGTTGACAGACAGTTGGGAAGAGCGAACCCTAGGCTAGCCAACGTGGTCCTTACCAAGCAGCAACTGGTTGACAGAGGAACTAGGCTATGTTTTAACTGGTTGACAGAGGAGCTAGGCTGTCTCAGCTGGTTGACAGAGGAGCTAGGCTGTCTCAGCGGGTTGACAGAGGAGCTAGGCTGTCTCAACTGGAGACAGAGGAGCTAGGCTGTCTCAACTGGTTGACAGAGAAGCTAGGCTGTCTCAGTGGGTTGACAGAGGAGCTAGGCTGTGTCAGCGGGTTGACAGAGGAGCTAGGCTGTCTCAGCTGGTTGACAGAGGAGCTAGGCTGTGTCAGCGGGTTGACAGAGGAGCTAGGCTGTCTCAACTGGTTGACAGAGGAGCTAGGCTGTGTCAGCGGGTTGACAGAGGAGCTAGGCTGTCTCAGCTGGTTGACAGAGGAGCTAGGCTGTCTCAACTGGTTGACAGAGTAGCTAGGCTGTCACAGCTGGTTGACAGAGAAGCTAGGCTGTCTCAGCTGGTTGACAGAGGAACTAGGCAATGTCTTAACTGGCTACTCCACCATAGCTCTGGTCTACAGTAACAGGCAGGCAAGACAGTAAGTGTATATCTGCTTTGAGTGTAAGGCCAGGGCTGTCCCCATGTCATCACTCCCCTATAGAACATGGGACTATGGGGACTCGGCCACTAATAATATGATTGATTGTAATTTTGTCAATTCTTTCATTATGTCATTAATTATTCACCATGATGTCTTTCATGGACAAAACTATCTGTAAATGTGTATTTATATATAATGAAATTGAAACAATTAAAAGGGGGTTTTGTACAATGTTTGTGATTTATTGTGTACTCTGAATTCACAACACTGAGAATAGTTTGTGTGATATCAAAGGAATGGCTCTCAGTTCTCCATGAACAAACAAAGTATATCTGTTCACAGAAGAACGCTATTCTTTCTCTGTTCTCTCTGGCAAAAGAACACCACTCGTTGGTGAAGATAAGATCTGCTGCCATGAGAAAAAGTACCAAACTGTCTTTATCAGGAATAGCTCAATTGTAGCCATTAGCCACAGTAGACACTAGCTACATTGTAAGCGGGTGGCTGCCTGTAGGCTACTCCAGTAAAAGAAATGCAACCAAGAGGTGGAGTAAAGTATGAATGGAGATTTGGCTGCGAATGGGTACGGTATGGTGTGTTTGGATTACTCTGCACAAAGCCTCCATGTCCTATAAAAGTCCCCTTAAGCTTATTAGCAGCTCGACCCATAGAGATGGATAGTGGACTCATTATGGATATAACCTGTTTTAGCGTTGTCATTGAAAAAAAATATATATTTGACCTTTATTTAACTAGGCAAGTCAGTTAAGAACAAATTCTTATTTTCAATGACGGCCTAGGAACAGTGGGTTAACTGCCTGTTCAGGGGCAGAACGACAGATTTGTACCTTGCCAGCTCTGTTACTAGCCCAACGCTCTAACCACTAGGCTACCCTGCCGCCCCCCTCATTGAGGGCTTCCAGCATTTTAAAGTAGTCAACTGGGTGGGGATTCCTATGAGTGAATAGCCTAGAGAATGATAGAGGCCTCTAGCAGTCAAAAGGTCGTTTTAGCATGGGGCAGCGCTGTTGAGGGCTTCCATCATGCTTCTGCCATTTTAAAGTAGTCAAAGTCAACTGGGTGGGGATTCCTATGGGGTGTAGCCTCAATGGAGCTGCGCATACTGTCACAGACACAATAATGGCACAGATACAAAGATGAGTCCTCTATCTCTATGGCTTAGCCTTACCTCAGCATTGACCTCAATTGTTAAGTAACCAGGAAGTTGGGGCCTCCTGAGTGGTGCAGTGGTCTAAGGCACTGCATCTCAGTGCTTGAGGCATCACTACAGACCTGGATTCGATGAGTTGGCGCACAATTGGCCCAGCATCGTCCGGGTTAGTGGAGGGTTTGGCTGGCCGGGATGTCCTTGTCCCATCATACTCTAGTGACTCCTTGTGGCGGGCCGGGTGACTGCAAGCAAACAGCGGTCGCCAGGTGTACAGTGTTTCCTCCGACACATTGGTGCAGCTGGCTCCGGGTTAAGCGAGCAGTGTGTCAAAAAGCAGTGCGGCTTGGCAGGGTCCTGTTTCTGAGGACACATGGCTCTCTCCCGAGTCCATACTGGGGTTGCGGAGATGGGACAAGACTGTAATTACCAATTGGGGAGAAAAAGTGGTAAAAAAAGTAACCAGGAAGTGGAGGATTGAGGGTCATGGGCCACTGGTCAGAAGGTGGGGGTCAGAGAAAGTATTTCTGGGTTGATTGGTTACTCAGCTGAGCCCTTTTCTTCTGGGCTCCAATTCCAGCTTCAGATCTTTTGAATATCCATCACTGATAATACTTTTTCATATAATGCACATTGAGCAGGTTGAAGTAGGACATTTTCAGATGACCATAATTCACATGGGCCTGCTATTCCCTAGGGTATCTATTGATAATAACATACCGGTAGGATGCCTTATAGTTGTTGCCCATTGCTCAAGTAATGGTTTTGACTAATTTACTAGTAGCACAACATCATGTAGTGTGGAGTGGAGTCGTGTTTGTTGTGATGCCAATAGCAGTGAGTGACCGCCTCCGGACTTGCCTGCGTTAAGCAGGGATTAGATTGGTGTTGTGTTACTGACGTTATGTTACATTTTTAGTGCCTCGTCATCGGCACCAGCTATCCCTCTCATGCCCAGTGACTCAGGGGCCTCTAATACACCCCCACCCTACTGAATATTACAGTGTGTGTGTTTGTGCCTGCACGGGCCTGCCTGTCTGTCCTCCAATCAGTTTACTGCAGACATAAAAATGGACAGAGGAATCTCTCTCCCAACACACCCCTGGTTTGTGCTGTGGGTCTGGGGTTAGGAATCCCATGGTCCAGAGTGGCATGCAATTTGGATAGTAACCTGACCCATAACAAACAATGGCTAAATATATTTCCATGGCAGGGAGGGTCTTTACGCTGGAGGAGAGACAGGCAGAGAGATCGAGGGATAGAGTGATAGAGGGACAGAAAGATCGAGAAGAGAGACACAGGAAGGTTCCCAGTCCTTTATTCTTGAAGGCTTCATAGAGCGTCAGACCTTCAGAGACCTTCACAGTGTCAGTTTCAGACCAGTGTTTGGGATGAACTTTGCACTGGGCTACAAACCTGGGCAACTCGGGGAGTCTAACACCATGGATAACTTGGAGAAGCAGCTCATCTGCCCCATCTGCCTGGAGATGTTCACCAAGCCTGTGGTCATACTGCCCTGCCAGCACAACCTCTGCAGGAAGTGTGCCAATGACGTCTTCCAGGTAAGAGGGGAGGCCATGTATGGTCAGTTAGTGGTCCAGCATTGATCTGTGATTTTGGAGCCATGATTCAAGTTTTTACAGGTGCTGAGAGGAGTACATGTTTTATGGGGTGGCAGGTAGCTAGCAGTTAAGATCATTGGGCCAGCCTTCCGACCATCCTCTCAAGAAAAGAATTGGCCTGCTGCTGAAAGTAATTGGGGACCCCTGCATATATCTTTGGTCCTGTTGAAACCCTCAGGTCACTGTTTGATCTGGAGGAGCCTTTCAGATATGGGAGACTCCAACAGCTGCCTCAGTCCTTTAGGAGAGGATGTAACATGGTCTGCCTTTCAGGCCCAGGCCATTAGTAGAGAGTGGAAACAGTATTCCAATGGTCTACTTATCACAGAGCATGACAGGATACATTAGATGTATTTATGGAAGTTGGTGTGAACCATTTAGCCTTCCTCAATATTCATAGCAGTCTATAGTGTCAAGCCTTCTTCCCTTTATGTTGAGGTCTTTATCATAAAGTTTTGACTGTGGAGGCTCAATATTTAGTGGTGGGTGGATGGATCAGTGGCTCTGTAGATCAACTTTAGTTTCTGTGTGAAAGGTCCCTCACACTGACTGACTTGAACATTTGTTTTGGGTCCATCCTGGTTAAAGTATCTAACAAGGTTAGTCTTCTTGATATCTTGTCACCTTTAGGACCTTTAAGAGGTATGTAGTAACTCAGTGTTTAGGTCTGTACCCAGTCTTAAGCACTGCACAGTGCAGTATCATATTTTGATTTCCTCTTGAGTAGACAACATGTTTGTGTCAAACAGCTGTTGTCCATATCCTCCCTTAACCCTTCAACACCCCCAGTGAGAGTGATGCTCTACCATTTGACTCCACTACCCCCTCTCCTCCTCATCCCTCCCCCCCCCCTCCCCTCCCAGGCTGCCAACCCCCTGTGGCAGTCTCGGGGGTCCAAGTCCATGTCCACAAGGGGTCGTTTCCGCTGCCCATCATGTCGTCATGAGGCAGTGTTGGACCGCCATGGTGTGTATGGCCTACAGAGGAACCTGCTAGTAGAGAACATCATAGACATCTACAAACAAGAAGAGTCCAGCAGGTCAGTGGTGTGTGTGTGTCTGGGTCTGTGAGGGGTACGTGACTGGCTTCTGTAAGCATCCACTAGAACCAGAATGCTCACCAAATGTCAACGTTATCCATACAGTTTTGCCATTGAACACACACTTCTGCGGTGCTGACCTCTGTTGACATAAGGACATGGCATGTCAACAAAAGCCAAGGGGTGTAGTACTGCTACAACCCTATGTGAACTCAGCCATGAAATATTGCTTCCAGTTTCACCTCTCATGCAACAGGCCCTAGGCAGTCAGTGGTGCAAAGACAGAGGCATCTGATTTTACTCTAATGGTGTCACTAGCGCATCTGTGTGTGTTCATCAGCTGCGTCATGTTAACAAACCAGGAATATAGAAACATCAGTCTCTGGCGGTGTCCTCCATATTGTTGCTGTAACGAGCACACTTTATCCCTGCCTCGATGGAGCGGTAAACAGGAGAACCATTCTCTTGTGGCATTGACACAGATACAGACGTGTGTATCTGGGGGTTGGTTGTGAGTACCATAGATCAAATCAAATCACATTTTATTGGTCACATACACGTTTTTAGCAGATGTTATTGCGGGTGTAGTGAAACGCTTGTCCTTCTAGCTCCGACAGTGCAGTAATACAGTTGGAAGTCGGAAGTTTACATACACTTAGGTTGGAGTCATTAAAACTCGTTTTCAATCACTCCACACATTTCTTGTTAACAAGCTATAGTTTTGGCAAGTCGGTTGCGACATCTACTTTGTGCATGACACAAGTAATTTTTCCAACAATTGTTTACAGACAGATTATTTCGCTTATAATCCACTGTATCACAATTCCAGTGGGTCAGAAGTGTACATACACTAAATTGACTGTGCCTTTAAACAGCTTGGAAAATTCCAGAAAATGATGTCCTGGCTTTACAAGCTTCTGATAGGCAAGTTGACGTCAATTGGAGGTATACCTGTGGATGTATTTCAAGGCCTACCTTCAAACTCAGTGCCTCTTTGCTTGACATCATGGCAAAATTTTAAAAAATCAGCCAAGACCTCAGAAAAAATCTGTAGACCACCACAAGTCTGGTTCATCCTTGGGAGCAATTTCCAAACGACTGAAAGTACCACGTTCATCTGTACAAACAATAGTACGCAAGTATAAACACCATGGGACCACTCAGCCGTCATACCACTCAGGAAGGAGATGCGTTCTGTCTCCTAGAGAAAAACATACTTTTGTGTGAAAAATGCAAATCAATTCCAGAACAACAGCAAAGGACCTTGTGAAGATGCTGGAGGAAACAGATACAAAAGTATCTTTATCCACAGTAAAACAAGTCCTGTATCGACATAACCTGAAAGGCCCCTCAGCAAGGAAGAAGCCACTGCTCCAAAACTGCCATAAAAATGTAAGACTACAGTTTCCAACTGCACATGAGGACAAAGATCGTACTTTTTGGAGAAATGTCCTCTGGTCTGATGAAACAAAAATAGAAATGTTGGCCATAATGACCATCGTTATGTTTGGAGGAAAAAGGGGGACGCTTGCAAGCCGAAGAACACCATCCCAACCGTGAAGCATTGGGGTGGCAGCATCATGTTGTGGGGGTTCTTTGCTGCAGGAGGGACTTGTGCACTTCACAAAATAGATGGCAACATGATGTAGGAAAATTATGTGGATATATTGAAGCAACATCTCAAGACATCAGTCAGGAAGTTACAGCAAATGGGTCTTCCAAATGGACAACGACCCCAAGCATACTTCCAAAGTTGTGGCAAAATGGCTTAAGGACAAAATCAAGGAATTGGAGTGGTCAACACAAAGCCCTGATCTCAATTCTATAGAACATTTGTGGGCAGAACTGAAAAAATGTGTGCGAGCAGGGAGGCCTACAAACCTGACTCTGTTTCCCTAGCTCTGTCAGGAGGAATGGGCCAAAATTACCAAACTTATTGTGGGAAGCTTGTGGAAGGCTACCTGAAACGTTTGACCCGAGTTAAACAATTTAAGGGCAATGCTACCAAATACTAATTGAGTGTATGTAAACTTCTGACCCACTGGGAATGTGATGAAAGAAATAAAAGCTTAAATAAATCATTCTCTCACTATTATTCTGACATTTCACATTCTTAAAAGAAACGTGGTGATCCTAACTGACCTAAGACAGGGAATTTTTACTAGGATTGAATGTCAGGAATTGTGAAGAACTGAGTTTAAATGTGTTTGGCTAAGGTGTATGTAAACTTCCGACTTCAACTGTATCTAACAAGTAATATCTAACAATTACACAACATATACCCAATACACACAAATCTAGTAAAGGAATGTAATTAATAATTTAAAAATATATGGACGAGCAATGTCAGAGAGGCATATACAGTGAGGCAAAAAAGTATTTAGTCAGCCACCAATTGTGCAAGTTCTCCCACTTAAAAAGATGAGAGAGGCCTGTAATTTTCATCATAGGTACACTTCAACTATGACAGACAAAATGAGAAAGAAAATCCAGAAAATCACATTGTAGGAATTTTAATTAATTTATTTGCAAATTATGGTGGAAAATAAGTATTTGGTCACCTACAAACAAGCAAGATTTCTGGCTCTCACAGACCTGTAACTTCTTCTTTAAGAGGCACCTCTGTCCTCCACTCGTTACCTGTATTAAGGGCACCTGTTTGAACTTGTTATCAGTATAAAAGACACCTGTCCATAACCTCAAACAGTCACACTCCAAACTCCACTATGGCCAAGACCAAAGAGCTGTCAAAGGACACCAGAAACAAAATTGTAGACCTGCACCAGGCTGGGAAGACTGAATCTGCAATAGGTAAGCAGCTTGGTTTGAAGAAATCAACTGTGGGTGCAATTATTAGGAAATGGAAGACATACAAGCCACTGACAATCTCCCTCGGTCTGGGGCTCCACGCAAGATCTCACCCTGTGGGGTCAAAATGATCACAAGAACGGTGAGCAAAAATCCCAGAACCACACGGGGGGACCTAGTGAATGACCTGCAGAGAGCTGGGACCAAAGTAACAAAGCCTACCATCAGTAACACATTACGCCGCCAGGGACTCAAATCCTGCAGTGCCAGACGTGTCCCCCTGCCTAAGCAAGTACATGTCCAGGCCCGTCTGAAGTTTGCTAGAGAGCATTTGGATGATCCAGAAGAAGATTGGGAGAATGTCATATGGTCAGATGAAACCAAAATATAACTTTTTGGTAAAAACTCAACTCGTCGTGTTTGGAGGAAAAATAATGCTGAGTTGCATCCAAAGAACACCATACCTACTGTGAAGCATGGGGGTGGAAACATCATGCATTGGGGCTGTTTTTCTGCAAAGGGACCAGGACGACTGATCCGTGTAAAGGAAAGAATAAATGGGGCCATGTATCGTGAGATTTTGAGTGAAAACCTCCTTCCATCATCAAGGGCATTGAAGATGAAACGTGGCTGGGTCTTTCAGCATGACAATGATCCCAAACACACCGCCCGGGCAACGAAGGAGTGGCTGCGTAGATTTGTGTGTATTGTGTGTATTTCAAGGTCCTGAAGTGGCCTAGCCAGTCTCCAGATCTCAACCCCATAGAAAATCTTTGGAGGGAGTTGAAAGTCCGTGTTGCCCAGCAACAGCCCCAAAACATCACTGCTCTAGAGGAGATCTGCATGGAGGAATGGGCCAAAATACCAGTAACAGTGTGTGAAAAACTTGTGAAGACTTACAGAAAACGTTTGACGTCTGTCATTGCCAACAAAGGGTATACAACAAAGTATTGAGATAAAGTTTTGTTATTGACCAAATACTTATTTTCCAGCATAATTTGGAAATAAATTCATAAAAAAATCCTACAATGTGATTTTTCTGGATTTTTTTTCTTCTAATTTTGTCTGTCATAGTTGAAGTGTACCTATGTGTAACGGCGTTCGTCTGTTGAAGGAGAAGTGGACCAAAATGCAGCGTGGTGGTTACTCATGTTCTTTAATGAAGAATCGCGATACATGAAATAACTTATAAATATACAAAAAACAACAAACGGAACGTGAACCTATTCAGCCTGTCTGGTGAACAACTACACAGAGACAGGAACAATCACCCACGAAATACACAGTGAAACCCCGGCTACCTAAATATGGTTCCCAATCAGAGACAACGAGAATCACCTGACTCTGATTGAGAACCGCCTCAGGCAGCCAAACCTATGCTACCCCCTACTCAGCCGCAATCCCAATGCCTACAAAAACCCCAATACGAAACACAACAAAATAAACCCATGTCACACCCTGGCCTGACCAAATATATAACGAAAACACAAAATACTATGACCAAGGCGTGACACTATGATGAAAATTACAGGCCTCTCATCTTTTTAAGTGGGAGAACTTACACAATTGGTGGCTGACTACAT
Source organism: Oncorhynchus gorbuscha (assembly GCF_021184085.1). Classification (NCBI taxonomy): domain Eukaryota; kingdom Metazoa; phylum Chordata; class Actinopteri; order Salmoniformes; family Salmonidae; genus Oncorhynchus; species Oncorhynchus gorbuscha. The sequence continues at coordinate 26,630,179 of NC_060184.1, read as the reverse complement.
ACTTTTTTGCCCCACTGTAATAAGATACAGTAGAAGACTATAGGATACAGTATATACATATGAGATGGGTAATGCAAGATATGTAGACATTATTAAAGGGACTAGTATTCCATTTATTGAAGTGACCAGTGATTTCAAGTCTATGTATATAGGCAGCAGCCTCTATGTGCTATTGATGGCTATTTAACAGTATGATGGACTTGAGATAGAAGCTGTTTTTCAGTCTCTCTGTCCGAGATTTGATGCATCAATACTGACCACACCTTTTGGATAATAGCGGAGTGAACAGGCAGTGGCCCAGTTGGTTGTTGTCCTTGATGATCTTTTTGGCCTTCCTGTGACATCGGGTGCTGTAGGTGTCCTGGAGGTCAGGTAGTTTGCCCCTGGTGATGCGTTGGGCAGATCGTATCACCCTCTGGAAGGCCCTGGGGTTGTGGGTGGTGCAGTTGCCATACCAAGTGGTGATACAGCCCGACAGCATGCTCTCGATTGTGCATATGTAGAAGTTTATGAGGGTTTTAGGTGACAAGCCAAATTTCTTCAGCCTCCTGAAGTTGAAGAGACGCTGTTGCGCCTTCTTCACCACACTGTCTGTGTTAATGGACCATTTCAGTTTTTCAGTGATGTGTACACCAAGGAACTTGAAGCTTTCCACCTTCTCCACTGTGGTCCCGTCGATGTAGATAGAGGCGTGCTCCCTCTGCCGTTTCCTGAAGTCCACAATCATCTCCTTTGCTTTGTTAACGTTGAGTAGAGATTATTTTTCTGGCACCACACTCCCAGAGCCCTCACCTCCTCCCTGTAGCCTGTCTCGTCATTGTTGGTAATCATGCCTACTACTGTTGTGTCATCTGCAAACTTGATGATTGAGTTAGAGGCGTGCTTGGCCACACAGTCATGGGTGAACAGGGAGTGCAGGAGGGGACTGAGCACGCACCCTTGTGGGGCCCCAGTGTTGAGGATCAGCGAGGTGTTGTTTCCTACCTTCACCACCTCGGGGTGGCCCATTAGGAAGTCCAGGACCCAGTTACACAGGGCGGGGTTCAGTCCCAGGGCCTCGAGCTTAATGATGTGCTTGGAGGGTTCTATGGTGTTGAATGCTGAGCTATAGTCAATGAACAGCAGTCTTACATATGTATTGTCTAGATGGGATAGGGCAGTGTGATGGCGATTGCATTGTCTATGGATCTATTGGGGCGGTAAGCAAATTGAAGTGGGTCTAGAGTAACAGGTAAGGTAGAGGTGATATGATCCTTGACTAGTCTCTCCTAGCACTTCATGATGACAGAAGTGAGTGCTACGGGGCGATAGTCATTTAGTTCAGTTACCTTTCTTGGGTACAGGAACAATGGTGGCCATCTTGAAGCATGTGGGGACAGCAGACTGGGATAGGGAGAGATTTAATATGTCCGTAAACAAACCAGCCAGCTGGTCTGCGCATGCTCTGAGGATGTGGCTAGGGATGCCGTCTGGGCCGGCAGCCTTGCGAGGATTAACACGCTTAAATACCTTAATCACATTGGCCACGGAGAAGGAGAACCCACAGCCCCTGGTAACAGGCCGTGTCGGTGGCACTGGGTTATCCTAGTGAATATCTGATATTTTTCACTATATCATGTGGTGCACAGGTTAAATTGGGAATTTGAAGGTGGGGGAGCCCTATTTAGAGGGGTTAGGGTAAGAGTTAAGCCAGGGTTGAACGTAAGACCAGGATTGAACGTAAGGTCAGGGTTGAACGTAAGGCCAGGGTTGAATGTAAGGCTATGGTTGAACGTAAGGCCAGGGTTGAACGTAAGGCCAGGATTGAACGTAAGGCCAGGATTGAACGTAAGGCCAGGATTGAACGTAAGGCCAGGGTTGAATGTAAGGCCAGGATTGAACGTAAGGCCAGGTTTGAATGTAAGGCTATGGTTGAACGTAAGGCCAGGAACTTTTATCATTCTCATTTTATATAGAAGGCCACTGGGTGGCAGTCTTTTCCAGTGTTGATATCATTTAGAAACCTGTAGCAGCAATATCACAGCTTGTTCAGGTCTTGTCTTGACACAATAAAGATGAAAGATTATATTGTTACATCAAGGGAAGTGTTTTTGGTTCTCTAACACCGATTTGAGCTATATGATCAATCTTTCTAGTTTCCCTCAACATGATATTCCTCGATGCCTTTTAGCAAATGTGTAAATTGTTCTATATCTATGTGTCAGCTATTCCTCTAGAGAAAATATGAATGGTCAATAGTAGTACAATTCCCCCAATGCCTTCTGGGTTATCTGAAGCCTTGAGAGCTGCTCCCATTTCCTGTTCCATTGACAGAAGAGCCAAATAAAGTGTGTGTGCATATGCACATTGGTGTGTGCTTGTGTGTGTGTTTCTAAGAGGCTGTCCCTTTACTTCTGTGTCCCTGCAGGCCCCTGAACCCCACCAAGGTGGAGCAGCAGCAGCTGATGTGTGAGGAGCATGACGAGGAGAAGATCAACATCTACTGCCTGAGCTGTGAGACGCCCACCTGCTCAATGTGTAAAGTGTTTGGCCAGCACAAGGACTGTGAGGTGGCCCCCCTGCAGAATGTCTACAAGAGACAGAAGGTAATGGAGTACCATGAGTCAAGACCAAGGGTCTGATTGTGATGTCACTCAATATCTCTATTGTCTGTCTTCCTTTCTGGTAGTCTGTGTCTGTCTGTTATATCATCCTTATACTGAAAAGTAATTATCCAATATAACACCTTACGTATAGTCACTGTCTGTATTCATTATGTCCCCCAGAGAGAGATTTGAATGTTATTTAAAGTGTAGAGCCAGTGTGTAAATGTGATCTGCCTTATCTAAAGAGTGAGTGAGTGAGTGAGTGAGTGAGTGAGTGAGTGAGTGAGTGAGTGAGTGAGTGAGTGAGTGAGTGAGTGAGTGAGTGAGTGAGTGAGTGAGTGTGTGTGTGTGTGTGTGTGTGTGTGTGTGTGTGTGTGTGTGTGTGTGTGTGTGTGTGTGTGTGTGTGTGTGTGTGTGTGTGTGTGTGTGTGTGTGTGTGTGGTTTGTCTTTGAGTGCTAAGTGTATTGACAGCAGACAGATGTGTTGAGTTGTGGCTACACTGCAGGGTTTCATCTCACCGCACACACAAAAACACACACACACACATGACCCTGTCAACCTGCTGGCACGACGACAACTAAGATTGTGTACACAGTGCATTCGGAAAGTATTCAGACCCCTTGACTTTTTCCACATCTTCTTACGTTACAGTCTTATTCTAAAATGGATTAATAGTTTTTTCCCCTCATCGATCTACACACAATACCCCATAATGACAAATCAAAAACAGGTTTCTAAACATTCTTGCAAAATTATTAAAAATAAAAAACTTAAATATCACATATACAAAAGTATTCAGACCATTTACTCAGTACTTTGTTGAAGCACCTGTGGCACCTCGAGTCTTCTTCTCCCATTCTTCTCTGCAGATCCTGTCAAGCTCTGTCAGGTTGGCTCTGTCTCTGCACAGCTATTTTCAGGTCTGTCCAGAGATGTTCGATCGGGTTCAAGTCCAGGCTCTGGCTGGGCCCCTCAAGGACATTCAGAGACTTGTCCCGAAGCCACTCCTGCGTTGTCTTGGCTGTTTGTTTAGGATTGCTGTCCTGTTGGAAGGTGAACCTGGATCAAGGATCTCTCTATACTTTGCTCCGTTTATCTTTCAATTCTGACTAGACTCCCAGTCCCAGTCCCAGTCTCCCAGTCCCTGCCACTGAAAAACATCCCCATAGCATAATGCTGCTACCACCATGCTTCACTGTAGTGGTCGGTTTCCTACAGACGTGACACTTGGCATTCAGGCCAAATAGTTCAATCTCTGTTTTATCAGACCAGAGAATCTTGTTTCTCATAGTCTGCGAGTCATTTAGATGCCTTTTGGCAAACTCCAAGCGGGCTTTCATGTTCCTTTTACTGTGTAGTGGCTTCCGTCTGGCCACTCTACCATAAAGACCTGATTAGTGGAGTGCTGCATAGATGGTTGTCCTTTTTGAAGGTTCTTCCATCTCCACAGAGGTACTCTGGAGCTCTGTCAGAGTGACCATTGGGATCTCGGGGACCTCCCTGACCAAGGCCCGTCTCCCCCGATTGCTCAGTTTGGCCAGGCGGCCAGCTCTAGGAAGAGTCTTGGTGGTTCCAAACTTCTTCCATTTAAGAATGATGGAGGCCACTGTGTTCTTGGGGACCTTCAATACTGCAGACATTTTTTGGTACCCTTCCCCAGATCTGTGCCTCGACACAATCCTGTCTCGGAGCTCTACGGACAATTCCTTCGACCTCATGGCTAGGTTTTTGCTCTGACATGCACTGTCAACTGTAGGACCTTATATAGACAGCTATGTGCCTTTCCAAATCATGTCCAATCAATTGAATTTACCACAGGTGGATTCCAATCAAGTTGTAAAAACATCTCAAAGATCATCAATGGAAACAGGATGCACCTGAGCTCAATTTCGAGTCTCATAGCAAAGGGTCTGAATACTTATGTATAGATAAGGTTTTTATGTTTTTTATTTTTAAAAACCTGTTTTCGCTTTGTCATTAGGGGATATTGTGTGTACATTGATGCAGATTTGTTTTATTTAATCGATTTTAGAATAAGGCTGTAACATAACAAAATGTGAAAAAGTCGAGGGATCTGAATACTTTCTAATTTTGTATTTATTTTTTTTATTTCACCTTTATTTAACCAGGTAGGCAAGTTGAAAACAAGTTCTCATTTACAATTGCGACCTTGCCAAGATAAAGCAAAGCAGTTCGACACATACAACGACACAGAGTTTCACATGGAGTAAAAAAAACATACAGTCAATAATACAATAGAAACAAGTCTATATGCGATGTGAGCAAATGAGGTGAGATAAGGGAGGTAAAGGCAAAAAAAAAGGCCATGGTGGCAAAGTAAATACAATATAGTAAGTAAAACACTGGAATGGTAGATTTGCAGTGGAAGAATGTGCAAAGTAGAAATAAAAATAATGGGGTGCAAAGGAGCAAAATAAATACAGTAGGGAAAGAGGTAGTTGTTTGAGCTAAATTATAGGTGGGCTATGTACAGGTGCAGTAATCTGTGAGCTGCTCTGACAGCTGGTGCTTAAAGCTAGCGAGGGAGATAAGTGTTTCCAGTTTCAGAGATTTTTGTAGTTTGTTCCAGTCGTTGGCAGCAGAGAACTGGAAGGAGAGGCGGCCAAAGAAATAATTGGTTTTGGGGGTGACCAGAGAGATATACCTGCTGGAGCGCGTGCTACAGGTGGGTGATGCTATGGTGACCAGCGAGCTGAGATAAGGGGGGACTTTACCTAACAGGGTTTTGTAGATGACATGGAGCCAGTGGGTTTGGCTATGAGTATGAAGCTAGGGCCAGCCAACGAGAGCGTACAGGTCGCAATGGTGGGTAGTATATGGGGCTTTGGTGACAAAACGGATGGCACGGTGATAGACTGCATCCAATTTGTTGAGTAGGTTATTGGAGGCTATTTTGTAAATGACATCGCCGAAGTTGAGGATTGGTAGGATGGTCAGTTTTACAAGGGTATGTTTGGCAGCATGAGTGAAGGATGCTTTATTGCGAAATAGGAAGACAATTCTAGATTTAACTTTGGATTGGAGATGTTTGATGAGGATCTGGAAGGAGAGTTTACAGTCTAACCAGACACCTAGGTATTTGTAGTTGTCCACGTATTCTAAGTCAGAGCCGTCCAGAGTAGTGATGTTGGACAGGCGGGCAGGTGCAGGTAGCGATTGGTTGAAGAGCATGCATTTAGTTTTACTTGTATTTAAGAGCAATTGAAGGCCACGGAAGGAGAGTTGTATGGCATTGAAGCTTGCCTGGAGGGTTGTTAACACAGTGGCCAAAGAAGGGCCAGAAGTATACAGAATGGTGTCATCTGCGTGGATCAGAGACTCACCAGCAGCAAGAGCGACATCATTGATGTATACAGAGAAGAGAGTCTGTCCAATAATTGAACCCTGTGGCACCCCTATAGAGACTGCCAGAGGTCCGGACAGCAGACCCTCCGATTTGACGCACTGAACTCTATCAGAGAAGTAGTTGGTGAACCAGGCGAGGCAATCATTTGAGAAACCAAGGCTGTCGAGTCTGCCGATGAGGATGTGGTGATTGACAGAGTCGAAAGCCTTGGACAGATCAATGAATACGGCTGCACAGTAATGTTTCTTGTCGATGGCGGTTAAGATATCGTTTAGCAGAGAGGGTATGGTGAGATTCGAAATGGTCGGTAATCTGTTTGTTGACTTGGCTTTCGAAGACCTTAGAAAGGGAGGGTAGGATAGATATAGGTCTGTAGCAGTTTGGGTCAAGAGTGTTCCCCCCTTTGAAGAGGGGGATGACCGCAGCTGCTTTCCAATCTCTGGGAATCTCAGATGACATGAAAGAGAGGTTGAACAGGCTAGTAATAGGGGTGGCAACAATTTTGGCAGATAATTTTAGAAAGAAAGGGTCCAGATTCTCTAGCCCGGCTGATTTGTAGGGGTCCAGATTTTGCAGCTCTTTCAGAACATCAGCTGACTGGATTTGGGAGAGTTGCTGTGGGGGGTGCAGTTCTGTTGACCGGGGTAGGGGTAGCCAGGTGGAAAACATGGCCAGCCGTAGAAAAATGCTTATTGAAATTCTCAATTATAGTGGATTTAACAGTGGTGACAGTGTTTCCTATCTTCAGTGCAGTGGGCAGCTGGGAGGAGGTGTTCTTATTCTCCATGGGCTTTACAGTGTCCCAGAACCTTTTTGAGTTAGTGTTGCAGGAATCAAATTTCTGCTTGAAAAAGCTAGCCTTGGCTTTTCTAACTGCCTGTGTATAATGGTTTCTAGCTTCCCTGAAAAGCTGCATATCACGGGGGCTGTTCGATGCTAATGCAGAACGACGTATGATGTTTTTGTGTTGGTTAAGGGCAGTCAGGTCTGGGGAGAACCAAGGGCTATATCTGTTCCTGGTTCTAAATTTCTTGAATGGGGCATGCTTATTTAAGATGGTTAGGAAGGCATTTTAAAAAAATAACCAGGCATCCTCTACTGACGGGATGAGATCAATATTCTTCCAGGATACCCCGGCCAGGTCGATTAGAAAGGCCTGCTCGCTGAAGTGTTTCAGGGAGCGTTTGACAGTGATGAGTGGAGGTCGTTTGACCTCTGACCCATTAGGATGCAGGCAATGAGGCAGTGATCGCTGAGACCTTGGTTGCAGACAGCAGAGGTGTATTTAGAGGTCAAGTTGGTTAGGATGATATCTATGAGGATGCCCGTGTTTACGGCTTTGGGGAGGTACCTGGTAGGTTCATTGAAAATTTGTGTGAGATTGAGGGTATCAAGCTTAGATTGTAGGATGGCTGGGGTATTAAGCATGTTCCAGTTTAGGTCGCCTAGCAGAACGAGCTCTGAAGATAGATGGGGGGCAATCAGTTCACATATGGTGTCCAGAGCACAGCTGGGGGCAGAGGGTGGTCTATAGCAGGCGGCAACGGTGAGAGAGTTGTTTTTAGAGAGGTGGATTTTTAAAAGTAGAAGTTCAAATTGTTTGGGTACAGACCTGGATAGTAGGACAGAACTCTGCAGGCTACCTTTGCAGTAGATTGCAACATCACCCCCTTTGGCAGTTCTATCTTGTCTGAAAATGTTGTAGTTTAGGATGAAAATTTCAGAATCTTTGGTGGTCTTCCTAAGCCAGGATTCAGACACAGCTAGAACATCCAGGTTGGCAGAGTGTGCTAAAGCAGTGAATAAAACAAACTTAGGGAGGAGGCTTCTAATGTTAACATGCATGAAACCAAGGCTATTACGGTTACAGAAGTCATCAAAAGAGAGCCCCTGGGGAATAGGAGTGGAGCTAGGCACTGCAGGGCCTGGATTCACCTCTACATCACCAGAGGAAAAGAGGAGGAGTAGGATAAGGGTACGGCTAAAAGCAATGAGAATTGGTCGTGCTTCCAGTGCTTCCGGTTTGGAGCGAGTGGTCGCATCCATCGGCACTTCGCTCCCGCAGGTAGTATAACTTTTTCATTACATTTCATTATATTTCATTATAGCACAACGGTTTGATTTGTCTAATCTTAGCAATTTCTTCTCAGCTAGCTACATAGCCGTCTTTGTATCAAAGATAATTGCGTAATTATCGTATTTCGCCGTCCTAACGTAGTCTTCACTAGCCAGCTAGCTAACGTCCACTGATTAGCTGCACTGGAGAAACTATTACACTCAACTGAACGACTTGATTAGTGTAGTGTTAGCTAGCTACATAGCTGTCTTTGCTGTCTTCGTATCTTCGTTCCAAGATAATTGTGTTGTTTAGGTTTAGAGTGTGTAGTCTTAGAGTGATTATCTTAATTTACCGAGGTTAGCTAGCCAGCTATTTGTCGTCCTGAACGTAGGAGACTCTGCTAGCTAGCCGACAGCTAGCCAACAGCTAGCCGACAGCTAGCCAACGTCTACCGAATAGACTCACAACCCGGTCGCATTCACAGGTAGTATCACATTTTCATTTAATTTCATTACAGTACAACGGTTTGATTTGTTTGATCGTAGCTAGCTACATAGCTAGCTACATAGCCGTCTTTGTATCAAAGATAATTGTGTAGTCTAGAGTGATTTTCTAGGTTAGCTAGCCAGCTATTGTCGTTATTTTAACGCAACGTAACGTAAACAACACTACTAGCTAGCCAGCTAGCCCCCGAATAGCAGCACTGCAGAAGCTATTACACTCAACGGAACGACTTGATTAGTGTAGTGTCAACAACGCACCCACTGCCAGCTAGCCTACTTCAGCAGTACTGTATCATTTTAATCATTTTAGTCAATAAGATTCTTGCTACGTAGCTTAACTTTCTGAACATTCGAGACGTGTAGTCCACTTGTCATTCCAATCTCCTTTGCATTAGCGTAGCCTCTTCTGTAGCCTGTCAACTATGTGTCTGTTTATCCCTGTTCTCTCCTCTCTGCACAGACCATACAAACGCTCCACACCGCGTGGCCGCGGCCACCCTAATCTGGTGGTCCCAGCGCGCACAACCCACGTGGAGTTCCAGGTCTCCGGTAGCCTCTGGAACTGCCGATCTGCGGTCAACAAGGCAGAGTTCATCTCAGCCTATGCCTCCCTCCAGTCCCTCAACTTCTTGGCACTAACAGAAACATAGATCACCACAGACAACACTGCTACTCCTACTGCTCTCTCTTCGTCCGCCCACGTGTTCTCGCACACCCCGAGAGCTTCTGGTCAGCGGGGTGGTGGCACCGGGATCCTCATCTCTCCCAAGTGGTCATTCTCTCTTTCTCCCCTTACCCATCTGTCTATCGCCTCCTTTGAATTCCATGCTGTCACAGTTACCAGCCCTTTCAAGCTTAACATCCTTATCATTTATCGCCCTCCAGGTTCCCTCGGAGAGTTCATCAATGAGCTTGATGCCTTGATAAGCTCCTTTCCTGAGGACGGCTCACCTCTCACAGTTCTGGGCGACTTTAACCTCCCCACGTCTACCTTTGACTCATTCCTCTCTGCCTCCTTCTTTCCACTCCTCTCCTCTTTTGACCTCACCCTCTCACCTTCCCCCCCTACTCACAAGGCAGGCAATACGCTCGACCTCATCTTTACTAGATGCTGTTCTTCCACTAGCCTCATTGCAACTCCCCTCCAAGTCTCCGACCACCACCTTGTATCCTTTTCCCTCTCGCTCTCATCCAACACCTCCCACACTGCCCCTACTCGGATGGTATCGCGCCGTCCCAACCTTCGCTCTCTCTCCCCCGCTACTCTCTCCTCTTCCATCCTATCATCTCTTCCCTCCGCTCAAACCTTCTCCAACCTATTTCCTGATTCTGCCTCCTCAACCCTCCTCTCCTCCCTCTCTGCATCCTTTGACTCTCTATGTCCCCTATCCTCCAGGCCGGCTCGGTCCTCCCCTCCCGCTCCGTGGCTCGATGACTCATTGCGAGCTCACAGAACAGGGCTCCGGGCAGCCGAGCGGAAATGGAGGAAAACTCGCCTCCCTGCGGACCTGGCATCCTTTCACTCCCTCCTCTCTACATTTTCCTCCTCTGTCTCTGCTGCTAAAGCCACTTTCTACCACGCTAAATTCCAAGCATCTGCCTCTAACCCTAGGAAGCTCTTTGCCACCTTCTCCTCCCTCCTGAATCCTCCTCCCCCCCTCCTCCCTCTCTGCAGACGACTTCGTCAACCATTTTGAAAAGAAGGTCGACGACATCCGATCCTCGTTTGCTAAGTCAAACGACACCGCTGGTTCTGCTCACACTGCCCTACCCTGTGCTCTGACCTCTTTCTCCCTCTCTCTCCAGATGAAATCTCGCGTCTTGTGACGGCCGGCCGCCCAACAACATGCCCGCTTGACCCTATCCCCTCCTCTCTTCTCCAGACCATTTCCGGAGACCTTCTCCCTTACCTCACCTCGCTCATCAACTCATCCCTGACCGCTGGCTACGTCCCTTCCGTCTTCAAGAGAGCGAGAGTTGCACCCCTTCTGAAAAAACCTACACTCGATCCCTCCGATGTCAACAATTACAGACCAGTATCCCTTCTTTCTTTTCTCTCCAAAACTCTTGAACGTGCCGTCCTTGGCCAGCTCTCCCGCTATCTCTCTCTGAATAACCTTCTTGATCCAAATCAGTCAGATTTCAAGACTAGTCATTCAACTGAGACTGCTCTCCTCTGTATCACGGAGGCGCTCCGCACTGCTAAAGCTAACTCTCTCTCCTCTGCTCTCATCCTTCTAGATCTATCGGCTGCCTTCGATACTGTGAACCATCAGATCCTCCTCTCCACCCTCTCCGAGTTGGGCATCTCCGGCGCGGCCCACGCTTGGATTGCGTCCTACCTGACAGGTCGCTCCTACCAGGTGGCGTGGCGAGAATCTGTCTCCTCACCACGCGCTCTCACCACTGGTGTCCCCCAGGGCTCTGTTCTAGGCCCTCTCCTATTCTCGCTATACACCAAGTCACTTGGCTCTGTCATAACCTCACATGGTCTCTCCTATCATTGCTATGCAGACGACACACAACTAATCTTCTCCTTTCCCCCTTCTGATGACCAGGTGGCGAATCGCATCTCTGCATGTCTGGCAGACATATCAGTGTGGATGACGGATCACCACCTCAAGCTGAACCTCGGCAAGACGGAGCTGCTCTTCCTCCCAGGGAAGGACTGCCCGTTCCATGATCTCGCCATCACGGTTGACAACTCCATTGTGTCCTCCTCCCAGAGCGCTAAGAACCTTGGCGTGATCCTGGACAACACCCTGTCGTTCTCAACCAACATCAAGGCGGTGGCCCGTTCCTGTAGGTTCATGCTCTACAACATCCGCAGAGTACGACCCTGCCTCACACAGGAAGCGGCGCAGGTCCTAATCCAGGCACTTGTCATCTCCCGTCTGGATTACTGCAACTCGCTGTTGGCTGGGCTCCCTGCCTGTGCCATTAAACCCCTTCAACTCATCCAGAACGCCGCAGCCCGTCTGGTGTTCAACCTTCCCAAGTTCTCTCACGTCACCCCGCTCCTCCGTTCTCTCCACTGGCTTCCAGTTGAAGCTCGCATCCGCTACAAGGCCATGGTGCTTGCCTACGGAGCTGTGAGGGGAACGGCACCTCAGTACCTCCAGGCTCTGATCAGGCCCTACACCCAAACAAGGGCACTGCGTTCATCCACCTCTGGCCTGCTCGCCTCCCTACCACTGAGGAAGTACAGCTCCCGCTCAGCCCAGTCAAAACTGTTCGCTGCTCTGGCCCCCCCAATGGTGGAACAAACTCCCTCACGACGCCAGGACAGCGGAGTCAATCACCACCTTCCGGAGACACCTGAAACCCCACCTCTTTAAGGAATACCTAGGATAGGATAAGTATTCCCTCTCACCCCCCCCCCCCCCTTTAAGATTTAGATGCACTATTGTAAAGTGACTGTTCCACTGGATGTCATAAGGTGAATGCACCAATTTGTAAGTCGCTCTGGATAAGAGCGTCTGCTAAATGACTTAAATGTAAATGTTATGTAATGTCGTCTAGAAGGTCTGGAACAGAGAGTAAAAGGAGGTTTCTGGGGGCGATAAAATAGCTTCAAGGTATAATGTACAGACAAAGGTATGGTAGGATGTGAATACAGTGGAGGTAAACCTAGGTATTGAGTGATGATGAGAGAGATATTGTCTCTAGAAACATCATTGAAACCAGGAGATGTCATCGCATGTGTGGGTGGTGGAACTATTAGTTTGGATAAGGTATAGTGAGCAGGACTAGAGGCTCTACAATGAAATAAGCCAATAATCACTAACCAGAACAGTAATGGACCAGGCATTTTGACATTAAGGAGAGGCATGCTTAGTCGAGTGATCATAAGGGTCCAGTGAGTAGTGAGGTTGGTTGGGGTCACGGCGATTCAGACAGCTAGCCGGGCCATCGGTAGCAAGCTAGCATAGGATGGAGGTCTGTTTTTAGCCACCTCGTGTGTTTCCGTCGGTAGGATTAGTGGGGTTCCGTGGGGTAGGGGATCAATCCAATTCGCAAAAATAATTGATATAGTTATAGTGGTCTATTCAGATAGCAGCCGATAAGACAGCTAACGATTAGCGGACCGCAGATGGGTTTCAGGTAATGTCGTGACGGAGAAGCCAGCTGGATAACTCCCTCAGGCAGATAACGTCAGTAGTCCAGTTGTGAAGGCCCGGTGGGGCTCCGCGTTGGCAGTAAAACGGGTCGGGATAGGTGATTGTAGCCCAGGAGTGACTGATGGAACTTCAGCTGGCTAGCTCTGGAATAATTGATGTTTGCTCCGGAATCGATGTAAGCCAATAGTCACACGAATAGCAGCTAGCTAGCTGCGAGATCCAGGTATAAATGTTATGGACAGTTCTCCTATTTGCTGATAGTGTTGGTGCCAGTCTAAAGGTGTCTGTTCCGAGGACACACTGGTTATTATTCTGTGAGACTGTATGAATGCACTGTATATGGAACTGAAAAAGAACCAAAAACATACTGTATATGAATGCAACATGCAAAGTGTTGGTCACATGTTTCATAAGCTGAAATAAAAGATCGACAAAATGTTCCGCACACACAAAAAGCTTATTTCTCTCACATTCTGTGCACAAATTTGTTGACATCCCTGTTACTGAGCATTTCTCCTTTGCCAAGATAATCCATCCACCTGACAGGTGTGGCAAGTCAAGAAGCTGATTAAACAGCATAAGCATTACACAGGTGAACCTTGTACTGGGGACAGTAAAAGTCCACTCCAAAATGTGCAGTTATATCACACAACGCAATGCCACTGATGTCTCAAGTTTTGAAGAAGCATACAATTGGCATGCAGATGGCGGAAATGTTCACCAGAGCTGTTTCCAGATAATTTAATGTTAATTCATCTACCATAAGCTGCCTCCAACGTTATTTAAGAGAATTTGGAAGTACGTGCAAACAGCCTCACAACCACAGACCACGTCTAACCACGCCAGCCCAGGAGCTCCACATCCGGCTTCTTCACCTGCAGGATTGTCTGAGACCAGCCATCTGGACAGTTGATGAAACTGAGGAGTATTTCTGTCTGTAATAAAGCCCTTTTGTGGGGAAAAACTAATTCAGATTGGCCTGGATCCCAAGTGGGTGGGCCTATGCCCTCCCAGGCCTACCCATGGATGCGCCCCTGCCCAGTCATGTGAAATCCATAGATTAAGACCTAATGAATTTATTTAAATTGACTGATTTTCTTATTTGAACTGCAACTCGGTAAAACTGTTGAAAATGTTGCATGTTGTATTTATAGTTTTGTTGAGTATTGTTATTCAAAGGGTTCTCCTATGGGGACAGCCAAATAACCCTTTTAGGTTCTAGATAGCACCTTTTCTTTCTAAGACTGCAACTTACCGCTACAGGATCCAAGTGAACGGTGACTAATATCAAAGTGAAGGTCACTTGTTAAGGATGGATAATGTGCCTGAGTAATACTGAAGGGGAAGCCACCCACACAAACATGATACATACACGTTACATATTTGCTGTATCTACTTTCATAAGCTAAAATAAGTATGTTTGAATGGACTATAACATCAGGTGGCTTTGGTGACAAATGTGCCTTGCATTCATTGCTCACTCGCTCACTATGAATCATTCATTACAAATACAGACGAGGAAGGTTAACGAGCAACTTCAGCTTCAGCTAATGTTTTATGCATTGTTAAAAAAACAACACTTTCGATATTTAAATCTTCAATCTATCATCACAATTGTGTGAACTACTACCTAAAGTGTCAGCTGAGGGATGGAACAAAAGCCTTCATATCCTATAGCCCTCCAGGATTAGGGGTTGGTGACCACTGGTGAAGTGAGTACAGATTTTAACCCATCATGTTATGTTGATTGGCTGCAGACTGAGCTGAGTGACGGCATCGCCATCTTGGTGGCTGGGAACGACCGTATCCAGGCCCTCCTCTCTCAGATGGAGGAGACCTGCAGGTCCATCCAGGTGAGAATGTTACCCACTACAACCACTCAGACCTCTCACCTCACAGTCACAAAGCTCACTGTGGAGTCACCACACACATCACTGTGAACAACCTGTTGTATTGTAATAACTAGCATCAATAAGTATTAATACATTATTTATAAACTATTAATAAATATATATATATTGAAAAAATGTATAAGGGCTTATTCAAGTTATTATTAGGTGTTACTAATGGGTGTATGTGTGCAGGAGAATGGCCGTCGTCAGAAGCAGAGTCTGTGTGATAAGTTTGACGGGCTGTATGCCATCCTGGAGGAGAGGAAGAAGGAGTTGGTGGGTATGATCAGCCGCCAGCAGGATGACAAGCTGGACTACATCCGCTCCCTCATGCGTCGCCACGGAGACCACCTGGAGGGAGCCGTCAAGCTGGTGGAGACAGCCATCCAGTCCATGGAGGAACCACAGATGGCCGTGTTCTTACAGGTAAGCACTATGGATGGAACACTAGCACTGAACCTAGGTACACTGTCTGGCCTCAGTAACTGGACCTAGGCTATGTACCAGTATGTCATGTAATGGAATAGAATAATGGTCAGATGTAACTTTAGATGTAAATTATTGAGCAGAAAAGTTGTTCCTGCAGGTAGGTAATGTTTCACTGTCTTAGGATCAGTAGCCCTACAGGTAGCCTATGAGTCAGGGGATCCTCAACAAAGTAGTGTAATAGGATCAGTTGTGTGATCAATGTCTATGGGAACTCTGGTCCTGTGGTTCTCTGATCACACACTGTAAAGAGGAATTTCCAGGTGAAAGGGAGAGCAGTCATTGGTAAAGTAAATCCAAAATATATGTGGTTTAATACAAGTTGCAACAGGGAGATACCTCCTGCACGAAAGCAGAGCAGATGTCTCACGAGCCTCTCTAAGCAGGCCCTCATATCCTAATCATATGTTCTGGAAACGCATAACTAAAGACATAACACAAAGCAGTGAATCACACAGTCTCACAGAATAATAACCAGTGTGTCCTCGGAACAGACACCTTTAGACTGGCACCAGCACTATCAGCAGATAGGAGAACTGTCCATAACATTCTGGTCAAGCATACAAGTCTTGTGACCATCAACCTTGCACAGATTAGAATCATGTTACAGAAAGGAAAAGGAAAATATGTTAGCTGTGTTCGAATACACATACTAACCGCACTAACCATACTATTTGTGACGTAAATGTAGTATGCTTATTGGTCATAGTATAGATAGAGTTAGTATGCTAAAAGCTACTGGATGTCGTAATAAATTCACCAAAGTACGAAGTACAGTACCAGTCAAAAGTTTGGACACACCTACTCATTCCAGGTTTTTTCTTTATTTTTAATATTATCTAGAATAATGTAGAATAATAGTGAAGTCCTCAAAACTATGAAATAACACATATGGAATCATGTGGTAACCAAAAAAGTGTTACATAAATGAAAATATATTCTTCAAAGTAGCCAAATCAAAAAGATGGGTTCAATGTCATGCTGTTGTGAAGACTTACAGAAAACATTTGACCTCTGTCATTGCCAACAAAGGGTATATAACAAAGTATTGAGATAAACTTTTGTTATTGACCAAATAATTATTTTCCACCATAATTTGCAAATAAATTCATTAAAAATCCTACAATGTGATTTTCTGGATTTTTTAAATATAATTTTGTCTGTCATAGTTTAAGTGTACCTATGATGAAAATTACAGGCCTCTCATCTTTTTAAGTGAGAGAACTTGCACAATTGGTGGCTGACTAAATACTTTTTTGCCCGACTGTATATATTATATTTGAGATTCTTCAAAATAGCCATTCTTTGCCTTGATGGCAGCTTTGCATTCTCTCAACTAGCTTCACCTGGAATACTTTTCCAAACAGTCTTGAAGGAGTTGATGAGCACTTGTTGGCTGCTTTTCCCTCACTCTGCGGTCCAATTCATCCCAAACCATCTCAATTGGGTTGAGGTCGGGTGATTGTGGAGGCCAGGTCATCTGATGCAGCACTCCATCACTCTCCTTCTTAATCAAATATCCCATACACAGCCTAGAGTTGTGTTGGGTCATTGTTCTGTTGAAAAACAAATGATAGTCCCAATAAGCGCAAACCAGATGGGATGCAGAATGCTGTGGTAGCCATGCTGGTTAAACGTGCCTTGAATTCTAAATAAATCACAGACAAGTGTCACCAGCAAAGCACTCCCACACCATCACACCTCGTCCTCCGTGCTTCACAGTGGGAACCACATATGCGGAGATCATCCGTTCACCTACTCTGCGTCTCACAAAGAGACGGCGGTTGGAACCAAAAATCTCAAATTTGGACTCATCAGACCAAAGGACAGATTTCCACCGGTCTAATGTCCATTGCTCGTGTTTCTTGGCCCAAGCAAGACTCTTCTTCTTATTGGTGTCCTTTAGTAGTAGTTTTTTTGCAGCAATTCGACCATGAAGGCCTAATTCACGCAGTCTCCTCTGCACAGTTGATGTTGAGATGTGTCTGTTACTTGAACTCTGTGAAGCATTTATTTGGGCTGCAATTTCTGAGGCTGGTAACTCTAATAAACTTATCCTATGCACCAGAGGTAACTCAGGATCTTCCTGTCCTGTGACGGTCCTCATGAGAGCCAGTTTCATCATAGCGCTTGATGGTTTTTGCGACTGCACTTGAAGAAACTTTCAAAGTTCTTTAAATTTTCTGTATTGACTGACCTAAATTTCTTAAAGTAATGATGGACTGTCGTTTTTATTTGCTTATTTGAGCTGTACTTGCCATAATATGGACTTTGTCTTTTACCAAATAGGGCTATCTTCTGTATAACAACCCTACCATGTCACAACACAACTGATTGGCTCAAATATATTAAGAAGGAAAGAAATTCAACAAATGAACTTTTAACAAGGCACACCTGTTAATTGAAATGCCTTACAGGTGACTACCTCGTGAAGCTGGTTGAGAGAATGCCAAGAGTGTGCAAAGCTGTCATCAAGGCCAAAGGGTGGCTACTTTGAAGAATATGTTTTCATTTATTTAACACTTTTTTGGTTACTACATGATTCCATGTGTTATATCATAGTTTTGATGTCTTCACTATAATTCTACAATGTGGAAAACAGTAAATAAAAAAGAAAAGAAAGAAAAACCTTGGAACGAGTAGGTGTCCAAACTTTTGACTGGTACTGTATACACGCAGTGGACACTATTTCTGTGCTCTTAGGGGTCCATAAAGCAATTCTTCAGAAAATGGGCCTCGCTTCACAACGTTTTCAGAATTGAAAAAATGCCGGAAAATATGCAGGCGAAGTCTGACGAGAGTGCATACAAATTCATTGTTTTAACTAATTAAAAAAGTAATGACTTTTCAAATAAGTTACGTTACATGTTATGTTGGCTGACAGTTAGTTAGCTACGCTATCCTTACGAACAGTTTTGCGTTACACAGCAGTATTTACTGGTGTGTTAGCTAGTTATCTAACGTTAGTTGGTTACTAATAATACATCGAACTTGCCAAGCAGAATATTAACTATATGCTATCTAACTACCCAACTTCTTTTGACTTGGTTGTTCACATCATTTTTAGCTGTATAGTTGTTGTGCGTTCTCAATGGACATGGTTAATTCTGGCTATCTACTCTGATTTCAGAACACTCCTGTCTGAGTGTGCCAGAGTGCAGAATAATTTATGAATTTACTTGCCCTAGCAGAGTTGGTTTGGCGGTTTTTATGTTATCCAGACCGTTCGTGACTGTAACTGTACTGCTGACAACAAATTAATAACATTGTTGTTTTTTTGCTGTCGTTTACTGACACCTGCCTCATTCTTTGACCTCTGGCCCCCTGGCCATCAATACTGTCCTTGGAACAGAGCCAGGTTGGATGACGTGCTCCTGCTGCAGACAGATGGTAGTTAAAACCCCAGCTAGGGGAGAGATAGATGGTACCATTCATGTCCCCATCCATCCAGCAGTCCTCTCCTCCACTCAGGCCCCTGCTCTACTCCTCTCCTCCACTCAGGCCCCTGCTCTACTTCTCTCCTCCACTCAGGCCCCTGCTCTACTTCTCTCCTCCACTCAGGTCCCTTGGTCTACTCCTCTCCACTCAGGTCCCTGGCTCTACTCCTCTCCTCCACTCAGGCCCCTGCTCTACTCCTCTCCTCCACTCAGGCCCCTGCTCTACTCCTCTCCTCCACTCAGGCCCCTGCTCTACTCCTCTCCTCCACTCAGGTCCCTTGGTCTACTCCTCTCCACTCAGGTCCCTGCTCTACTCCTCTCCTCCACTCAGGCCCCTGACCTACTCCTCTCCTCCACTCAGGCCCCTGCTCTACTCCTCTCCTCCACTCAGGTCACTTGGTCTACTCCTCTCCACTCAGGTCCCTGCTCTACTCCTCTCCTCCACTCAGGCCCCTGCTCTACTCCTCTCCTCCACTCAGGCCCCTGCTCTACTCCTCTCCTCCACTCAGGTCCCTTGGTCTACTCCTCTCCACTCAGGTCCCTGCTCTACTCCTCTCCTCCACTCAGGCCCCTGCTCTACTCCTCTCCTCCACTCAGGCCCCTGCTCTACTCCTCTCCTCCACTCAGGTCCCTTGGTCTACTCCTCTCCACTCAGGTCCCTGGCTCTACTCCTCTCCTCCACTCAGGTCCCTGGCTTTATAAAGAGCTACAGATTGAGTAAAGCTCGTAACTGAAGTGTCTCTTTATTCACCTCCCTCATTGTTCATGCTTGCAAGCCGTTGGTTTAGTCAACCAGTTTACAGGTAGCGCTAGCAGCGAGTGTTAGGATGGTGGCAGGAGCATGTTTTAAACTCATTCTGGTTTAGATATAGCACTAATTGACCTCTGAAATGAAGTGCTGGAAATTAAACTAAATGTAATAGCCTACCCATCGTTTATTTTCTCCACAGAGCATCAAGGATATATTTAAACAGTAAGTCAAATTCTTGTTTTCGTCTGTTTAGTGTTCCATTCTGCTTCATATGGGGTGTTTAGCTGGAAAGTCACAAATTGCATTACATTCACTAACACAAACACACCAATTGCATTGACTGTAAAGCTAAAGTAACTGCATAGAAGATGCGTGTGATTTGAAGTTATGTCTGATTGCTGGCTGCTGATAGCTAATACATTATAATGGAGCTCTCCACCTGTAGAGTTATCGAGCAGACCCAACCAGCCTGCGTCACTACCAGCCACAGGGGTACAGAGGACGTTGCTGTCTGTCACCTCTTATTTGTTTGTCTCTGAACTGTGACCTCACCACTGTGTCCTTTTAAGGATCAGCACCACTGCCAAGGTGTCCAGTATGGAATGTCCAGAGCCGGGCTACGAGAGCATGGCCCATTTTGTCATCAACACAGCAAATGTGGCAGACATGCTGAGGACCATTGACTTCAACACAGTTAGGGCCTCAGGTAGTACAATATGACCATATATGGAGAGTTTAGTCAATAATGTTTCTCTATACATGACTCTAGCCTCAGGGCACTGATGCATGTTCAGCTCCGAACATTAACCCAAAACTATTTTCAATTGCACTTTCAAGGCTATTTCCCTTGTTTTTGCTGGTCTGTCTTAATGTGGTGCTCTCTGTGTGGTTGCAGGTTTCCAGGAAAAGGACGGGGAGGATGGTTATGATCTGGGTGAGGAATTAGCATTCCTGGCAACAGGGAATGTAGACTATGGGCGATACTAGTTGAAAAGGGTCAAAGAAAGAAAAACCATGCTATGCTGCTCCCGTGCTTTATTCCCTTACACACATTTACAACATTTAGGCTTCAAACACAAAGGCTGTTAAATATAGTTATATTGTTCCTTCTGACATCAGTCTTAAACATATCTGTAAAGGCTGAAATCAAGTGTTTAATATTTAGAATATGGATGGATCACTTGTCTTGTTTACCCCACAGCCAACTCATTTCAAATGGAGAGACCAGGCATTCTTTCTCCTCTCAGTGATAAAGTAATTCCATATTTCCATTGCTACCTCCAATAGTGTAACGATCCTAGGGCCAGGGGACCTTTCGGTCTCACAGCGTCACTTTAACATCAAAGCAAGTCTCTTCTTATTTTTGGTGTCCATTAGTAGTAGTTTCTTTAATAGCAATTTGACCATGAAGGCCTGATTCACGCAGTCTCCTCTGAACAGTTGATGTTGAGATGTGTCTGTTACTTGAACTCTGTGAAGCATTTATTTGGGCTGCAATTTCTGAGGCTGGTAGCTCTAATGAACTTACCCTCTGGCTCAAATGCATTAAGGAAATAAATTCCACTATTTAACTTTTAACAAGGTACACCTATTAATTGAAATGCATTCCAGGTGACTACCTGATGAAGCTAGTTGAGAGAATGCCAAGAGAGTGCAAAGCTGTCATCAAGGCAAAGGGTGGCTACTTTGAAGAATCTCAAATATAAAATATATTTAGATTTGTTGAACACTTTGTTGGTTACTACATGATTCAATATGTGTTATTTAATAGTTTTGATGTCTTCACTATTATTCTCCAATGTAGAAAATAGTGAAAACACTGATCTGAGCCATGTTTCTGTAACCTGTGTCATTACTTATAATAGTTATAAATAACTATTGCCCCTGCTTGTGATGGGGTTGTTGTGGATATATGGCCCTGAGCCTGGGTGCTCACATGAGCTAACGTTGCCCCCGGGGCTGTCGACCTCTGATTGCGGGAACGGGTGGAGAGGGAGGGGACACACACGAGAGGCGAGACAGAGCTGGGAGTAATTGATGGGGTGTGTGTGTGTGCACGCTCACCACAGCAAGAGTTCCCTGACTATGAATGGAGATTGATCCGTGTCGGCCACCAGTGATCTGAGGTTGACACAGTTTTCTGGCAACAATCTGTTCCAGCAATAATTCTTCACACTATTTTAGGGATGATACAGAACAGAATGTCCATGATATGTACAGTACTGGAAGGGGTTAACTGAGTGGGGTTTTCATATCTCTGACTCATAGAATCTAAGGGGAAACTATAGTAGACATTGCTTAAAACTGTGGAGCAAATTTAACATTTCCGAAGGACATTAACACAATTACACGGAATCTCTAACAGCCGGAAGCAGAGAATCTCCCTCCACTATGTAATGAGGAGAGTCATAGTATATTCATGTCAAGAGACAAAACACAGTGTCCTCTCTTCTCCCACTTGGTGCCCCCGTTTAATTTTGACTTCAAAAATAAACCCAGTCCAACAGGAAATGAAGACAGTGGTGATGGTATGAGATTGTCATGCTCAACTCACATTAATCAATCTCCTCTTTTGTTTTAATCAAGGTTTTTCCAGTCAAGAAAGGACTACTTAAGAGGGTTTATGGTAATCCCCTGCGCACATCCATCCAGAGTATTGATGTTTGCCTTTACCATTCGGCTGTCAACTGGTTTTGCTGTCCACAGTATTTACATTGAGTGAATTACAGATCTACAATAGAGAATAAAGCTCAAACATCACACAGTTGAAGGCCTCCCTCGCCACCCACATCAGATATATGTACAAAAGCCTGTGTATTGTGTGTACATTTGATAAGCTAAGTATAATCCACTGAAATGTATCCCACTGTTGGTTTGAATTGTGCATGTTGTGAAGTAGGAAGAATATTGTTGTTTTTCCTCACCTAACACTCCATCTAGTGCTTGTGATTATCCTGCTACTTCCTCTTCAACAGACTTTACTTTGACAAGAGTTCCACAAGTGCCTTGAAGAAAAAAGTAGGACTAATATTATAGAGACCGAATCAACTGTAAGCTGCACTTCTAAAAGGTTATGAGGAGAACTGAATGCTCCGATGGTATAGTATATGCACTTTTTAGTCTGTTTACATCATTTTATAGAAATAAACATACATTTCATTGTGATATCTTCCGTCTCCTTTTCGGAGGAAATGTTTGCACTGCCAACCCTGACCCAGAGCTACGGCTGCTACTTTGATTCCAGAGGGATCAGTAATTGAATGTATCTTTATGGTGTTAACACAACAAGGAACAAGGCAGCAGAATTCCACCATACTGACAGTCTGACAGAGCTGTCTGACAGAGCTGAGCCGTATAGTAGAAACACCATGTCGGGGGCCATTTTGACGGCCTCTTACAAGTTCACAGCAAGCATTACACTATTATGTAGGCTTCCACGTTAAGCATTTACAAAGAAGACAGGCAACTGCTGTAAAGGTAACTGTTTAATGAGAGTTAAAGGTGAAGACTGCAATGACTGTTAGGCCATAGAGGTTTTGCAATGAGTGTTCAGCCAGAGTTTACTACTCAGGTTTTGTATTTGAATGGGCAAGAGGAACCTCAGCAGCATGACTATAATGTCTTACAAGTCAGCAGAATAGTTTCCTTTACTACATTCACTACTGTGAGAGACTATGACAGAGTCAATATAATTTTTTTCAGAACTTTTTTATTACAAAATATAAATGGCAAAAAAGCTTTTCTTTACTGCTAAACCATGGGATCATAAGATATGTCCAGATGATTAGGGTTTGACAAAGCAGTCTACATAAAATTAAGCATTTTCTTGTTTTATTATTTAAGGTAAGCATGCTGTACTACAGAGGACAGTTCACTCAGACAAACATATAATAAAGGGGGGGGGGGGGTGTAAAGTATAGGATATGTTCACCTAGTCCCAGATTAAATTGGATATTAGTTGTATCACAAAAAAGCTTGGGCACTGGCAGACCCCATACCTCAGCATTTCCCAAACTTTTCCCAGGGCTTGCACGTTTTGGTTTTTGCCCTAACACCACACAGCTGATTTAAATAATGAACTCATCATCAAGCTTTGATCATCTGAATCAGCTTTGTAGTGCAGGGCAAAAACTAAAATGCACACCCCTTTAGATCCCCAGGACCGGGTTTGGGAAACGCTGCCATACCTGGATTAATGTGAAAAGGCTTCTTCTCCTGGCTGGATGGCTGTCTGCCAAGTGAGCTAACAAAACAAGGGCAAATTGAAAATAACCATAAACAAAATATGTGGCATAATGTAAATGTAGCAATGATCAACATTTTACATTTTAGTCATTTAGCAGACTCTTATTCTGAGCGACTTACAGGAGCAATTCGGGTTAAGTGCCTTGCTCACGGGCACATCGACAGATTGTTCACCTAGTCGGCTCAGGGATTCAAACCAGTGACCTCTTAACCACTCGGCTACCTGCCATCAAACAACTGACCATTAAAGATCGTAAGAGGATCGCCAATAACAATTTACACAGCATCATTTTTCTTTGGTAATGTGTTATAGGGCTATAGAGATTGTCAACATTGTTATATTTATTTCTGGAAACTTCAATGATTAGGCTATCTGTGATTGTTATTAACTTTGTAGTAACCATTTATGCTACTGTTGACATCAAATCTTAGTTGGCTCCCTACTTTTGACTAATAAACATGTTGCACTTATTCCACATTAGGGCAACTTATAACCCGATTTGATTCTGACAATATTATTGTTTTAGGCCTACTACAATGTTCCGGACATTCAAAGGTGAGAATAGAGTTGTGAAATGCGAAGTATTCACACTCTATGCCATATCTCAAAGAATAGTATTCCAGTCGTCCACTATGAGTACACTGTAGCTGTGGTCTTGGTAGACTGGTAGTCAATCGTTTTATAGCCCGTTGATTTTGAAATACTTTTTGGATAGGTGGTTAAGTTCCTTTTACGCACAGGTTGAAGCATGAGGAATGACAGAGAAACCAAAGGTTAAATGCAAAGAAACATCGAAACTATTTCGTGGGAGAGTACCAGGGGCTTTTTTTTACGTGAGATATTTTCTCCCTCGTAGATTACACTTGGTATCACTTTCCAACTTCATCTAGATACTTGCGGTTCAACTCTGCTTGCTCCTTCTGGCTCTCGATCCGCGCCATTTCGATCATATTTCTCAGCAGGTGGAAAGTGAGGTCGATGGAGATCGGTGGATCGTCGTTTCTCTTGGTCAATTCCACGAAGTCTTCCAGGCTGTTAACCTCCTCAGGCGCGCGCTGCTGCTCAAAGGGCGGAAAACTGCGCGCCAGCTGACCAAGACCCCTCGAGCCTAGGGGCTTCACCTCAAAGGGAAACTGTGGCGGGAAACCTGTTTGCAACCGGGGATTTCTCTGCAAATAACGCAGTATATTTTCTCCGATAAGGTAGGAAACTGCGTCGCCAGCCTTCTGGAACACCTCGTCCAGCTGACTTTTGTAGCCGTGGCCGTTGAACATGGCTAGGTCCTGTGGTCGACTAACACTGGGGGGGATGTGAGAGGTGAGGAGAACAGTGGCAAGGAGCAGGACCACGGGGGCAGGCTTCATAGTGCTGGACAGACAAACAAAACGGTGCCCTGTTATGGAGAGAGGTGTAGAAATATTAGGAACAAGCACTAAACTCAGTACGCTAAAACATCAAATTGCCCTTATGTGGCTATTGTGTCTAACGCAAATACAAATAGGCTCATTCTTACTAAATGCTTAAAGGCAATCTTAAACAGTAATAAACAACAGTAGGCTGTTGTAGCCTATTGAAACTTGCAATACACAAAGTAGATCATAGACGAGGTTAATTGGCACACAATATACATCAATCGTTACTGAAACAAGCATGCACAGGTTTCTTTAGCTTTGTAAATAAATACATGAACCTAATCATTGTTTTCGTGATACAAAAATGACCAACTAATTCTTGTGTCCTTGATCATCTCAACTCAGCACCAGAGCTCTCAAAGTAAAAATGTGCAACAAAAGAAAGAGAAATGAACCACTTACTTGATCGCCTCCTGGTGCCGAGAAAGTCTAGAAAAGTGTCACTGGAGAACCCGGTACGAAAAGTCCCGCTAAATGGCGATTGTAGTAGACCGCCTCTGTCTGACCTGTTATATACATCCAAGATAGCTCAATTGACGTCAGTGCAAGTGCATAAACTGCTTGTAAATGAGGCGACTCCTTTTTAAGTAAAGGCAAGTGTTTTGGAGGACAGCTCACAGCTGATGCTGCTGATCAAGGTCTACTGGATAGAAAAGGCATGACAGTGTCTGATATTGAACTCTTAAGTTACCTACCCCAACCTGTCACATTAGTCCTAATTAAGTCCACAAAGGAAAACCAGTTATTGTTTCACAAGGTGTTGCTATGCCTCTAATGAAACTGGAATGACAGAACACAGCAAAAAAAAGAATACTTACTAAAAACAAAACAATTGTGGAAGTTAAAACTAAGTGATTCGTTAAGGTGTAAATCTGCACAATGCTACTATGAATCTGGTCTCTGAATAAAGTAGTCTAGAAACGATGAGCTGTTTTCGTGATGCCTTTATGCATGGTTTAACATATTGGCGAGGCAGAGCAGAAGCGCACAGTGGGGAAACGTGCAGAGGGCGCAGAGAAACCTGTCCATGGTGCTGAAAAGATTTCCGCTTGTAATGCACGCGATGCAAGTGAATTCTTAATTAAAACGACAGAAAATATAAAATAGAGGAATATGTCATATTTAGCTGATAAAACCCGCAAGATGTATATACTTCACTGAATACAGGGGTGAAAGTAAGGCGGTATGGTCCGGTACACTCTAGAAATAAAATGTTCAAATCAAATCAAAATCAAATTTTATTTGTCACATACACATGGTTAGCAGATGTTAAATGCGAGTGTAGCGAAATGCTTGTGCTTCTAGTTCCGACAATGCAGTGATAACCAACAAGTAATCTAACTAACAATTCCAAAACTACTGTCTTATACACAGTGTAAGGGGATAAGGAACATGTACATAAGGATATATGAATGAGTGATGGTACAGAGCAGCATACAGTAGATGGTATCGAGTACAGTATATACATATGAGATGAGTGTGTAGACAAAGTAAACAAAGTGGCATAGTTAAAGTGGCTAGTGATACATGTGTTACATAAGGATGCAGTCGATGATGTAGAGTACAGTATATACATATGCATATGAGATGAATAATGTAGGGTAAGTAACATTATATAAGGTAGCATTGTTTAAAGTGGCTAGTGATATATTTACATCATTTCCCATCAATTCCCATTATTAAAATGGCTGGAGTTGGGTCAGTGTCAATGACAGTGTGTTGGCAGCAGCCACTCAATGTTAGTGGTGGCTGTTTAACAGTCTGATGGCCTTGAGATAGAAGCTGTTTTTCAGTCTCTCGGTCCCAGCTTTGATGCACCTGTACTGACCTCGCCTTCTGGATGATAGCGGGGTGAACAGGCAGTGGTTCGGGTGGTTGATGTCCTTGATGATCTTTATGGCCTTCCTGTAACAACGGGTGGTGTAGGTGTCCTGGAGGGCAGGTAGTTTGCCCCCGGTGATGCGTTGTGCAGTCCTCACTACCCTCTGGAGAGCCTTACGGTTGAGGGCGGAGCAGTTGCCGTACCAGGCGGTGATACAGCCCGCCAGGATGCTCTCGATTGTGCATCTGTAGAAGTTTGTGAGTGCTTTTGGTGACAAGCCAAATTTCTTCAGCCTCCTGAGGTTGAATAGGCGCTGCTGCGCCTTCTTCACGACGCTGTCAGTGTGAGTGGACCAATTCAGTTTGTCTGTGATGTGTATGCCGAGGAACTTAAAACTAGCTACCCTCTCCACTACTGTTCCATCGATGTGGATAGGGGGGTGTTCCCTCTGCTGTTTCCTGAAGTCCACAATCATCTCCTTAGTTTTGTTGACGTTGAGTGTGAGGTTATTTTCCTGACACCACACTCCGAGGGCCCTCACCTCCTCCCTGTAGGCCGTCTCGTCGTTGTTGGTAATCAAGCCTACCACTGTTGTGTCGTCCGCAAACTTGATGATTGAGTTGGAGGCGTGCGTGGCCACGCAGTCGTGGGTGAACAGGGAGTACAGGAGAGGGCTCAGAACGCACCCTTGTGGGGCCCCCGTGTTGAGGATCAGCGGGGAGGAGATGTTATTGCCTACCCTCACCCCTTGGGGGCGGCCCGTCAGGAAGTCCAGTACCCAGTTGCACAGGGCGGGGTCGAGACCCAGGGTCTCGAGCTTGATGACGAGCTTGGAGGGTACTATGGTGTTGAATGCCGAGCTGTAGTCGATGAACAGCATTCTCACATAGGTATTCCTCTTGTCCAGGTGGGTTAGGGCAGTGTGCAGTGTGGTTGAGATTGCATCGTCTGTGGACCTATTTGGGCGGTAAGCAAATAGGTCCACAGTTCCTGGAGTATCCATTAGGAGTTCTTCAAATTGAAACTGTGGGGGAACCCCTATGAGTTCTTCAAAGAACCCCTTTAAATGGATCCTCAAATAACCTTTTGTATAACCTTTTGGGGTTAATAACTGAACTACTCCCCTCCCCTATTATTATTATTAATAATATGCACATCAATAACACAATATTTTATTTGTCAGTGTTTATTATGATTTTAGTGGCAAAGCAAAATTTAAAAAATCAAAATTTGAGGTAAACTCCCAGCAGAGCCACAAGTCCAATGGGTTTATCCTCTAGCATGTTGATGTTAATGTGTTGATGGCCAGAATGATTTTGCAGTGCACGGTGATAGAACAGGTTTCATGTTATATTCATCAGAGGTGTGACGAGAGTGAAGTCTGTGAAGTCTGTGAATCCCATAAATAGTAATTATACAGATGTTTAACAAAAAATGCACACGACAGTATTCATACCTTGGTTTTCGTGGAAAATGCAAATGAAAAAAAAACTGTTTTGATGATGGTTTTCATACCTTGTCCATAATGTAGAAGCCTATGGGACTTTTCATTGAAGAGGTAAGATAGGAGGATGCTACATGTGATCTGCATAACATACCAATAGACATACCTTTGTACTGCGTCCAGGTAAAATAAATAGTGGGGGTAAACTGAACTGGTGAAACGTGAGCCTATCACAATGAATACAACATGCCCAAAAAACGAAAGGCTATTAGACCATTATTTAACATTACTGCATGTCAGCCGCATGAAACAGTGAATTGACTGGAAACCAGGTGGTATACGCTCCAAATTGAGTTGTGGTTTGAGGAGAACGCTTACATTTTGTCAAGGCGGTGATGAGTGGCCGAGACCGAGGCGGCGTGGATAACAGTGGATGCATCAATTCAATCGCAGAATTTCATTACACTACACGTAAGTGTTTTGTAACTGATGTCTCTTTCCATTCATCCAATTTCGGGTGCACAGTGCACTGTTGAGGTTTGGATGGTAAAATCATTTCGAATGAAGGAATGTGCGCGAGTAGCGTACAGGACCGGCTTTGTTAAGTGATTGTTTGACAGTCAGATGAAAATGTCATGACTGGTTGTGTTAATGCCACTTTAAAAGGTAGAGGCGGCGTCTCCATAAGGCTATGTGAAGCTAAGGTTTCCCTAAAGTAAATTGAATTAAATTGCCACAATTATATAGCCTAATTAGCTTACTCTTGTCTATACAGAAATAAATACAATCATTCAAAATAGGCTACTACACCGGAAAGCATGATTTGGCCACAGAGCATCATTAGCTTCTTTAAAAAAGATGTGGATTGTTTTAAATTTCATAGCCTAGAGCCAGAAGGGCCCATAATTTGAGAAGCCACGGTGCAAATACCAAATAGATTATTGTTAAATTACAACTGTCAGTTAAAAGACCCAGCCAGGCATATCGCAATATTTTTTAAAAAACGAATGGCTATTGCTGTAAACAGTGGTGACCCGTCATTCAGGGCAGGTGGGGCTTACTTGTTATTCATTTTTTGGGGGGGGCTTACCTGTTTTGCATGTTATTTTGGCATTTATACGTGTCACATATCAATTTGCAAACAATATAAAAAATATAGTAATAAATTAGTTGAGAAAGCCGCATAAAAACATTCTCTTTTTTGCATTCTTGAGTAAGGCAGCTCCAAAATGCAGGTGTTTCAGCCTAGCTCAGTGCTTTCTGTGGTGGTGGGGCAGCCAGCGGAAAATACAGAGCATAGCTGTTTGCAATATTCTCCAGTTGCGCCATGATTAGCTCAGTGTTCTGTCACTCGTGGGGACAGTACGTCACCGCCAAGTCTAAGGGTGAAAATTCAAGCCTCTCGGGTGCTGCCATAGAGTTACATTTCAAGTGACCATCAAAGAAGGCTCAAGGTCATTGGCTACAGATAAAAGTATGTCAAATCACTTTACATTGTCAATAGCTTTGATTGGACTGATCATGTCAACATTATACTTCAAAAATCTTAGCTAGCAGTTATGAATCAAGTCAACAATCTACTGGCAAATCCTTTTTAATTCTTGTCATATGATGAGAAATAATGAAGAGAATTTATAGATAAAACGTATCAGTGCTCATCGGCCATTGGACATAAACATTGGACAACAAGTTGGAAATTGCAAATTCAACAAGGAGGTGTTTGGAAGGAATCAGTGACAGTGGCTAACTGCAAGCAATCCAAAGCAATCACTAACCTGCTATTCAGTGGAGTGGCTGTGTGGTCCCAAATATGGGATTAAGTGTCTCTTTTCCAAGTTTAAAATGATAACCATTCAATATTGGGCATGCTGTCAATGAAGCATGATTTGTGCCGCATTCAAAACTGTTAACTCGGGACTGACTTCAGTGAGTTCAAAACAACTGGGAATTACAGAAAAAACAATCTCCGATTGGTAAATACGGAATTGTAGGTCGGAAACTTGGGTCTCTTTCTAGAGCTACAACCTGAAGATCAATGACAGCATCATGATTCTACCTTGTTCCTACCTTGTTTTTTCAGAGTTTACAGTTGTCTTGAAAGCACCCTAAATCCACTGCATTCCAGACTTTGATGACAAAATGTGACCACGTAGGACCGCTGTGCCACCTTCCTGTTCAAGTGAGCACAGCACAACAAGGTGAATCCAAAAATGTCTTGTATGTTGCTGCATAAATGATGTAATATGCCAGGGAGATTTGTGTACTGTAGCTAAGAAAGTAATACTATGTGTATGTTGTGTAGTAAGCTGTTAGTAGATCATGTGCCTCACCCTAATAATTTGGTCTAGTTACCCCTTTCACTTCACCTACTGCTCTTACTTGGTGGTGCACATGTAGCCTATAACCTGTTTTAGAGAAATGTAATCGTCACATTTTTTAACAGCTTTCATTGTCTGCTTATTTGCCCCCTTTATTTATCCTACAGTTCTGACTTGGTGTACAGGGAGAACACTGCAAGAACGGCCCATATTCTGAATTCTGTCACTGTACATTTCAAAGTGTTAAACAAATAGTTATATAGACTATGTTTCTTCCTAGCTCTCTTGGGGCTGCAGCCCTGTACAGGGATCAAAATCAGCGGAAATTTCAGAGTGACAACTAATAGTACTCGATACAACTCAAACTTTTATTAAAACACACATGCAGGGTACTCAATTAAAGCTACACTCGTTGTGAATCTAGCCAACATGTCAGATTTTTAAAAATGCTTTTCGGCGAAAGCATGAGAAGATATTATCTGATAGCATGCAACCCCCGAAATACCCAAAGTGGACGTAAACAGAATAATTAGCGTAGCCGGCGCTACACAAAATGCAGAAATAAAATATAAAACATTCATTACCTTTGACGAGCTTCTTTATTGGCACTCCTATATGTCCCATAAACACAATTGGGTCTTTTTTCGATTAAATCCGTCCATGTATACCCAAAATGTCCATTTATGAAGCCCGTCTGATCAGGAAAAAACTGCTTTCAAAAACGCAACGTCATTTTTTTTAAATTAAAAAAGTTTCCTATAAACTTTGACAAAACACTTCAAACTACTTTTGTAATCCAACTCGAGGTATTAGTAAACGTTAATAATCGATCAAATTGATCACGGGGCGATCTGTATTCGATAGCAGCAAGTCTTGAAATCATGGTCCATTTTCTCCCTTTCATAACTTCCTCTGGTGTACCCGAAGACAGGAAGTGCCTATTCCTCATCTAACCAAGGATAAACTTCAGGCCAATTGCCAGTACTGGCGACATCGTGTGGAAGCTGTAGGCATTATAAACTGGACGCTATCTATTTTCCCTTGCCATAGACAATACAGAGACTGGCGGAGGGATATTTTTCATGAACAGTTTTCCTTGGGATTTTGCCTCCTACACACGTTCTGTTATAGTCACAGACATGATTTAACTAGTTTTAGAGACTTCAGTGTTTTCTATCCACAAATACTAATCATATGCATATACTATATTCCTGGCATGAGTAGCAGGACGTTGACATTTTTAACAAAAAGCTGAAAACATTCGCAGCCTCCTTAACAGGTTTTAATGTCTCAATCGATATTACGGATGGCCTCTTATCCACTTGTCGTACCCTTATGCCATAGTTGGTACATCTCAATTGTCATTAGAAACCACATTTGTTTAAGCAAGTCAGCCATATCAGCTATGTTATTTTAAAAGGCAGGCTGAATGAACTGTTTTGCTGCTAGACAAGCTTCCGCTGATAGCCAGGTTTAGCAGTGGTAAGATGTTGGGACTGCTGTTGGGGTAGCTTTATGTAGGCCCTAACAGTTTGTGGGCACCGTTTGTCACCGTTATAGTGCACTTAATGTATTGTTTAGTGTTGTGTTGTGTAGTGGCTTTTTTGGCATATATCCCACTTTCTTTTTCTTTTTTTGCCCCACGAAGATTTACATGCTAAAATAACCACTGACTGTAAAGAGATGACAATGAAAAGACTCCAATCTTTATTTTAGTTAGCAACTTAATTGAGGGAACATAACTGGCACTAGCAGAGTGTCAAGACCCGGTAACGAACTCGGGTCTCCGTTGTGAGAAACAGTCACTTAGCAAACTGAGCCACTAATAGTGGCAGAACCCAGAAGATGAGGCAGACACAGCAGTACTTGAGATGGTGTTTTAATAAAGTAAAAAGGAAAGTTCTTCAGGCGAAAATATAAATCCACAACGTCAAAAGTAATTCCAAGAGAAAAAGGTAAATCCACAAGGTGGTAGGTACAGCAGAAAAAAGCCTCAAAAGATAATAAAAAATGAATAAACGAGAACAAAAACAGAGTACCACAAAAGAGTCCAACTGGAGCAACAAATGTTCACAGAATCGCTGGGGCTGGGTGCTAACATTCAAACACAAAGCAAAGAACTGAGGAAAACTAAGGGTTTAAATACATTCAAGGGAAACGAGGCACAGGTGCAAATAATAACTGGAAACAAGGGAAAACAAAAGGGTCAAAAAGCACAATGGGGGCATCTAGTGGCCAAAACCGGAACAATCCTTGCCAAATCCTGACAGCAGAGAACATCGGCCATATCTCCCCGGTGAGTGTGCATATTCACTGTCTTTATTATTGGAGCAGTGGCACTTTTGTTTGTTTTTGGACAATAATTTCCTCCTCCAGCTTAGATAGACGTCATATTCTATTTGTGTCTCCTGTTTTTGTAGTGTCTCCCGCAACATCGTTTTTATTCATCTGTTTGTCTGTGTCGGCAGAATAGGGTACCCTGTAATTTTGTAGTATTACAAAAATAATTGTGCACATTTGGGTGTCCAGTACTGGTAAGAAATTAACTATACTTTCACACCTGACTGAATATAATGACTATGCATTGAAAAACTAAGGCACCTCCCATGTTGTCGTTACATCGTTTGTTGAAGAAAATATTCCTCTTTACAGAAATAGGATAATGGATTTGTTCGTTTGGTCCAAACAATTCTCTAACACACTTTTCTTGGTTGGGAGAAGTTTGCAGACAGAATTTTGTTGACAGACAAAGCAGCATTTCCCAACTATCCCAAACAACAACGGTGCAAAGTTGGAGTAAAGCCACCCATGACGTCATCTTTGAAACAGAAGTTAGATATAAAAGAACAGGGAAATACGTCTTCAATACTGAAATTCCACGTACAGTTTAAAAGTATAGTGTATACAATTTAAGCTTAATACAAAATAATAACATAAAAGTATATTACTGGTAATGTCATCATTTGAAATGAGAACACATCCAGACATCTCAATATTATCTGGATGAGTACTGTTTAACAGCAGAGTAAGTCATTGCATATGCATATGTCAACTACGCTCTGACTGACTTTCAACTTTATAATGTATTAATGCTAACATATACAGTGCATTCAGAAAGTATTCAGACTCCTTGTGACACAAGGCGAGATCCAGATGCCGACACAGGAGGCAGATTGTTGGAATCTTACAATATTTATTAATCCAATAGGGTAAGACAAGAGAATGGTCGTGGACAGGCAAAAAGGTCAAAACCAGTTCAGAATCCAAAAGGTACCGAAGGGCAGGCAGAATAAAGGTCAGGGCAGGCAGGATGATCAGGCAGGCTGGAAAGTAGTCAGGCAGGGGTCAAAACCAGGAAGACTATCAAAGGAGAATAGTAAAAGGAGTACGGGAAAAACACTGTTTTGACTTGACTAACATACAAGACGAACTGGCACAGAGAGACAGGAAACACAGGGATAAATACACTGGGGAAAACAAGCGACACCTGGAGGGGGTGGAGACAATAACGAGGACAGGTGAAACTGATCAGGGTGTGACACCTTGACCTTTTCCACATTTTGTTATATTACATCGTTAATCTAAAATTGATCAAATTGTTTTTCCACCAATTTATTTAAAAAATATATATATTATAAATAATTTTATAAATAATCATAATTATAAATCATTTTTTATAAAAAAAAATATATATATATATCACATTTACTTAAGTACTCACCCATAACTCAGTACTGTGTTGAAGCACCTTCGGCAGTGATTACATCCTTGAGTCTTCTTGGGTATGACGCTTCAAGCTTGGCACACCTGTATTTGTGGAGTTTCTCCCATTATTATCTGCAGATCCTCTCAAGCTCTGTCAGGTTGAATGGGGATATAGTTAAAGCTTGGTTTCATTAGACCAGAGAATCTTGTTTCTCATGGTCTGGGAGTCCTTTAGGTGCCTTTTGGCAAACTCCAAGCTGGCTGTCATGTGCCTTTTTTTCCCCTCATTTTGTCTGTCATAGTTGCAGTGTACCTATGATGAAAATTACAGGCCTCTCTCATCTTTTTAAGTTGGAGAACTTGCACAATTGGTGGCTGACTAAATACTTTTTTGCCCCACTGTACTAACATCAGAGTTCCATTCAGGCATCACAGCTGAATGAATAAATCAATAATTCTGACATTACACTGAAAATCCATATGGATAACATTGACGTCACTAACCATCCCTGGGCCTTATCTATGGTGCAGTGGGATGAAGAAAAGTTGGCAATCTGGACTGGAGGCCATAGCTGAAAAAGAGCGGAACACATTGATGAAGCATAGAG
The DNA here is from genome assembly GCF_021184085.1 of Oncorhynchus gorbuscha. Taxonomy (NCBI): domain Eukaryota; kingdom Metazoa; phylum Chordata; class Actinopteri; order Salmoniformes; family Salmonidae; genus Oncorhynchus; species Oncorhynchus gorbuscha. The sequence continues at coordinate 26,595,422 of NC_060184.1, read as the reverse complement.
TGGTTCATACCGTAAGTATGTGAATCTTTCCACATGGAGAACTTAGGTAGTAATTTGAGATCAAAGCATCCATGTAGTCCTGCAGAGAATAAGAGACATAGAGATCTTTATGTTGAAACGATGGTGAATTTCTGGTAGAAACATTTAACTTCTGACACTAGCTCTCCCTCACAGGGGTGTCTACCTTCAGTTCAAACCTGTGTTGACCTCTGACCCTGACCAGGTGGGTAGGGGCTGTCACTCAGGCTGTGAGACGTTACAGTATGCTTTGGCCCCCCTCTGAGTCAGTCACAGACAATGACAGGTGACACTCAATACCAGCTCAACACCATAGTCTCAATTTAATAACTGTGGGTCAGTGCCCTGTCCTGCTACCTCACATGGCATATAAAACAACCAGACCTCTGGAACTGCCTGCACCCTCACTTAGCCTGGCCCATCTCACTAAAGGTCAACAGGCAACAAGATTGCTGGATTTCATTCTTTTTTTTGTAATAATGTTTTATTATTCATTATTGGGCAAGACTGGATGTATAAAATAAGCCAATGTTCTCAGAAATGTTGCCTGTCTTTGTTGATTTTCTGGGGCGTAACAGTTTCTAATTTCTAGCAAACACGGCGTTGGCCACCTGGGGTTAAAACACTGCAGGGATACAACGTCAGAGACACACGATGACCTCACCAAAATCCATCCTCCTTTGGAGAGCAACGTCTTTCGTTCGTGGTCTAGGGCTGAAGAGACAACCAACTCATTTGAGCTCACGAGGCTACAGTCCTGTGGTCATGCAACAGTTTGCCCAACGCTCACCATCTCCTCCCTTAATTATGACACACTGAGCTTTAGAACGGCATCAAACTGTTGCGTTATGAAAACGCTAATAGGTAGACAAGTCGCTAGCACTAATCTTTGTTTTTCCAATATGTAGTGTGCACTTGACCTTCAATATCAGCATCCAGCAGCGTTGAGTGAAGTGACTGACCAATAAGGGAGAATGGAGAATGTAGGAGAATGGCAGCTCTCGAAATGGACGTCTCCGACCCCCACGTCTCTATCTCATTCATCCTTTCATAAAGGAGGGAGGTACTGTAGCATCAGAGTGATTGTTATAATGAGACACATGAATAGCCAAGTGGTCTCGGAGGAAAGCTTGACCCACAATATAAAATGAGGGGAAGGGAAGTCTTAGCTGGGCTTGTGTTGTGATTGACACGCGAGCGGACTGCCACTAGCTAATGAAGAGCAGTGCTGAGGACTGAGGATGATGCTGCATGTGTCTGCCAACATTCTCACCTGTCACTAATGTCCATTCAAACTAGTAACGTCGGGTCTGTGGCTCCAGACCAAGTTTCACCTCGCTTTAGATGAGGGAGGTGTGGTCATGTTATTGTCTTTCACCTCACATATATTTTACATCACAGTCTTGCCTAATGAGCACATTTGCCATTTGTTTTCTGTCTCTTCTGACATTTTGGTGACTGCCCTTTCAGCCTCATTTTAGCTCAAGTGCCTTCCTTGCATAAATAATTTATGGTCCGCCGAGCGAGAGGAAGGGAGCGGTGGAAGAACACCCCTGTTACACACACACACCCCTTATCTAAGACATGAGTCACCCGCCGCTATTTCAACCCTCCTTCCCTCCATTATGTCCCTCCATGGGAGGAAATAGCTTCTAATTAAACTGGGTCAGAGATGGGGGTCACTCTGTTAGCTTCCTGGAGAACACAGGGGAGGAGAGGAAAGGAGTTCCAAAGGAAGCCTCAGCTCAGGTCCTACAGGAGGTGATTCAAGGGGTCCTACAGGAGGTACTACAGGGGGTCCTACAGGGGTCTTACAAAATGACCTACAGGGTGTCCTACAGGGGTCCTACAGAAGGACCTACAGGAGTTCGTAACGGAGGTACTACAGGGGTCCTATAGAAGGACCTACAGGGGGTCCTAACAGAGGTACTACAGGGATCCTACAGAAGGACCTACAGATGGTCCTACAGAGGGTCCTACAGAGGGTACTACAAGGGGACCTACAGGGGGTACTACAGGAAGTACTAAAGAAGGTACCACAGTAGGTACAACACAGGGTACTACAGGGGGTACTACAGAGGGTACTACAGGAGGTACTGGCTACAAGGCCAACACTAAACACTTATCTTTTAAGACAACATGTTGATTTTTAAAGATGCCAAAATCAGCATGTGTACATTTCTATAATATCTGGAGTTGTGACTCATACTTAATATACAGTACCAGTCAAAAGTTTGGACACACCTACTCATTCAATGTTTTTTCTTTATTTGGACTATTTTCTACATTGTAGAACTATGAAATAACACATATGGAATCATGTAGTAACCAAATAAAGTACTTAGATTCTTCAAAGTAGCCACCCTTTGCCTTGATGACAGCTTTGCACTCTCTTGGCATTCTCTCAACCAGCTTCAACTGGAATTATTTTCAGTCTTGAATGAGTTTCCACATATGCTGAGCACTTGTTGGCTACTTTTCCTTCACTCTGCGGTCTAACGCATCCCAAACCATCTCAGTTGCGTTGAGGTCAGGGGATTGTGGAGGCCAGGCCATCTGATGCAGCACTCCATCACTCTCCTTCTTTGTCAAATATCCCTTACAAAGCCTGGAGGTGTGTTGGTTTATTGTCCTGCTGAAAAACAAATGATAGTTCCACTATGCGCAAACCAGATGGGATGGCGTATCACTGTAGAATGCTGTGGTAGCCATGCTGGTTAGGTGTGCCTTGAATTCTAAATAAATTACAGACAGTGTCACCAGCAGAGAACCCCCACACCATCACACCTCCTCCTTCATGCTTCACGGTGGGAACCACACATATGGCGATCATCCGTTCACCTATTCTGCGTCTCAAAAAGACACGGCGGTTGGAACCAAAAAACGACAGATTTCCACTGGTCTAATGTCCATTGCTCGTGTTTCTTGGACCAAGCAAATATCTTCTTATTATTGGTGTCCTTTAGTAGTGGTTTCTTTGCAGCAACTAAAATATGAAGGCCTGATTCACACAGTCTCCTCTGCACAGTTGATGTTGAGATGTGTCAGTTACTTATTTATTTGGGCTGCAATTGCTGAGGCTGGTAACTCTAATGAACATATCCTCTGCAGCAGAGGTAACTCTGGGTCTTCCTTTCCTGTGGCGGTCCTCATGAGAGCCAGTTTCATCATAATGGTTGATGGTTTTTGCAACTGCACTTGAAGAAACAGATTGAAATTTTCCGGATTGACTTACCTTCATGTCTTCAAGTAATGATGGACTGTCATTTATTTTTACTTATTTGAGCTCTTCTTGCCATAATATGGACTATACTATGACCAAATAGGACTATCTTCTGTATATCACCAATACCTTTAATTTTATTTAACCTTTATTTAACTAGGCAAGTCAGTTAAGAACAAATTCTTATTTACAATGACTGCCTACCCCGGCCAAACCCTAACCTGGAAGACGTTGGGCCAATTGTGCGCCACCCTATGGGACTCCCAATCACGGCCAGTTGTGATACAGCCTGGAATCGAACCTGGGTCTGTAGTGACGCCTCTAGCTCTCAGATGCAGTGCCTTAGACCGCTGCACCACTCGGGAGCCCAAACACAACTGATTGGCTCAAACACATTAAGGAGGAAAGAAATTCCACAAATGTCATTTTAATAAGGCACACCTGTTAATTGAAATGCATTCCAGTTCATACCTCATGAAGCTGGTTGAGTGAATGCCAAGAGTTTGCAAATCTGTCATCAAGGCAAAGTTTGGCTACTTTGAAGAATCTCAAATATAAAATATATTTTCCTTTGTTTAAGACTTTTTTGCTTACTAAATGATTCCATATGTGTTTTTCATAGTTTTTACTACTTCATAGTTTTCACTATTGAAAATTGTAAAAGAAAAACCCTGGAATGTGTAGGTGTATCCAAACTTTTGACTAGTACTGTATGTTTTTTAATCATATTATTCTTTGAGGTTCAATGCACTGTACATTTAATTGACAACTGTGGGGTAAAGTCATGCTGAGATGAGCCTTACCCTCTTGAGCTTGGCAATGTTCTCCTTCCACAGTCAGTTCATTCAAGGTTCTAGAGATCCCCAGGAAGGCACCCAGGAAACACGGAGCAAAGCCCACCTGTTGATTCATGACAAGAACAAACACGGTTTTATCTGTATGTCTATGTGTGTGTGTGTGTGTGTGTGTGTGTGTGTGTGTGTGTGTGTGTGTGTGTGTGTGTGTGTGTGTGTGTGTGTGTGTGTGTGTGTGTGTGTGTGTGTGTGTGTGTGTGTGTGTGTGTGTGTGTGTGTGTGTGTGCGTGGGGTCTGTGTGTGTGAATGTACATGTTGATATAAATGTGGACGTGTCTGAAATATTTGTGGGAAAAACGGTCAGTGGCTTTTAATGTAAACTTACTTTTGCATGGGCATGGGGCATATATATAATGATGCACACTGGCCACTTTCAAAAGGTTTCAAAAGAAAATTGGATAATTGCGGTGATTATGATGAGTCGAGTTGGGCCCTGAAAGTAGAGCTTGTTGTTACCTCTAAAGGGTTGTACATAAAAGCCAAATTGTGTTATAAAACATATAATTTACAGAAGTAAAAATAACAATTTACCTGTTGCTGTGTCGTTACTAAAACACGGACCCTCACCCTGTAGATTTGTATTGATATTTGATGCAACATTGATTAAATCACCAACATTATGGTCACTGATGCAGCAGTTATTGATTTATTTGTATTATTTGTTTTACCTTTATTTAACTAGGCAAGTCAGGCTGCTCAGACCAACTGTGCTAATCTTACCCTTCTTTCAGGTCACTGAAAATCATCTAAGTCTGGGAAGATCCTGTTTCTTAACATGAAGCATCTTTACAGCTCAGTGACTGTAATAAAGGGAGAATCATCACTGTGGTTAGGACTCCCCAGGTAAAGCTTTGGCCAATTTCACCACCTGACGTACAACTACTAATGAACTTCATTTAGACAGGGACCACCAGCATCAACTCCCCCTCCCTCCACAATGTGTTATATATGGTAACATTGACAGGACATTGAAACAGAAATGGGTCTTTAAGATCTAAATTTAGCCCTGGAGTCCCTGTTTTGTGGAAGTTATGTGTGAAAATAGCAATGCTGTGAAAGGAGAGCATGCATCCTTCAGAGTGTACACTAATCCCTCCTCCAGGAGAGGGCCATGCTGCGCTTGCTTCTCATTGTCCTCTCTCTTCCTGTGCATTCACAGACCCCAAATCATGTTAGCGGTGTATTATACAAGCAGGCCTTGTTCCCCACCTGTCAATGCAAGGATTAGTTGACACGCGCTGAGGGGGGGCTTCACCCTCCTGTGGTAAACGTGGGAACAGGCAGAAATAGATTTCTCTGATGTGTGTTACACCTATTCATTCAGCTCTGGCTGGTACCACAGTGACAGGCACTTCTGAGGGCACCTTCACCTGGGGTCCATTCATATTTAGAATGTTGTTATTTGGCTTGTAAGTAAAGGAGTCATGCAAGGGATAATGACCAGCCCATTAGAGAATTTATCTAAAGTAATATAAACCATGTTAATTGATCTATTCATGTCAAATGGCTGGTGGTACTGAAGTTGTTTTAGTTTTTTTATTGAAAATTAACACGTAAAATGCAGCCACCCAGATGCCCCTCTCATTTTAGTGACCAGCTTGTCCAGAACCTTGGTACCTCCAGTACCATCCACCTAATACAGTGCCCTGGGGTTGAAAACAGGACCACCAGGATTCTTCACACAGATTCATCATAAAAAAACTGATTGGGTAACAGCAGGAAATAAACATGAAAAATGTTATTGCTTTCGGGAACACTCTAGAAACAAATATGTGAGACAACATAGTCTACCACAGCACCTCTTTCAGATCTATAAGTCATCTCGTGTTAGAGCATTACTTTTACATAACTGTGTAGACAGTGTTGGTCTCCTCTCAGTGGCACTGAACAAAAACAATAGAATATTTAATGAATGAACACAATTATAAATAATCTTTGCCTTGGTAACAAAAACATAATATTTCTAGGTGACGCTCTGCACTCACTCTCCCTGCTCTGTCCAGTGATGTCACACAGAGGCTGGTCCGTGACTGGGCTGATGGCCACATACAAACATATACAGGCGCACACTGTGGTGAGTCACCACAACAGAGTTTCTCAGCTCTCTGTAGAGTGTCACTGCCAACGGCATCTCACAGAGTCTGTGAGAAGGAGTGTGTCAGAGGGAACATCTGTGTGTGGCGTGTCCAGGAGCCTTGGTGCTGAGGCCTGGCCTTGGGTGGCCAGCCCACGCTGCCCAGCTGTTCTCTCACTCCTTCAGAGACCTACTCATATCTACATGTGGCTGCTATTGACGCACAGTCGCAGAGCTGTTTCCCTTTAACAGCTGGCCGATGGAGTGTTTGTGACAGCACATGAACCCGTCCCTGCAAACCTCCTCTCCCTTGTGTGTGAGAGAGCAACCCAATGTGCATGTGTGGTACAGACTGATATACTGACACTAACCAGTCATTTGAGGTGAGACAGTGAGATAAAAGACAGGAAGAGCGAGGAAGGAGGACTCACGACGAAGAAGAATCCGATTCTCATCATCTTGGCCGTCCGAGTCACGTTGTGATTGGCTAGACCCCGCCTCTCAAGCACCTGCTGGGAGATGACATCACCCACCCCCACCAGCGTGCCCGGACGAGAGAGAGGAAGAGAAAAGAGGGAGGGAGAGGTTAGAGGAAGTGAGAAAGAAGGGGTGGAGAAAGAGAGAGTAACAGGAAGATCATTGGGATGCGGGCATCTGCCGCTCTGTGCCAGCGCACAGCGGGCACGTGCTTAGACACATGCCAACCTGAAACGGTGCCAACGACAGAAAAAGCGGTAGAAGACCATTCAAAGACATCAACCCCCATTCACCATTAATCCCCCGTACACCTGCTTCTGCTTTACTGGTAACATCAGTCACTACTGATGATTATTATACATAATCACTCACCATACAAAAATAATCACTCACCATACGCCACTTGTCTTGTTATAATAATTTTAATGGGGGTCCCATAGTAATATAATTAGAACACAATATTCAATAATACATCTCTATGGGTGTAAGACATACATACAGTTGAAGTCGGAAGTTTACATACACCTTAGCCAACTACATTTAAACTCGGTTTTTCACAATTCCTGTCATTTAATCCTAGTAAAAATTCCCTGTCTTAGGTCAGTTAGGATCATCACGTTATTTTAAGAATGTGAAATGTCAGAATAATAGTAGAGAGAATGATTTATTTCAGCTTTTATCTCTTTCATCACATTGCCAGTGGGTCAGAAGTTTGCATACACTCAATTAGTATTTGGTAGCCTTCCACAAGCTTCCCACAATAAGTTGAGTGAATTTTGGCCCATTCCTCCTGACAGAGCTGGTGTAATTGAGTCGGGTTTGTAGGCATCCTTGCTCGCACATGCTTTGTCTGTTCTGCCCACAAATTTTCTATAGGATTGAGGTCAGGGCTTTGTGATGGCTACTCAAATACCTTGACCTTGTCGTCCTTAAGCCATTTTGCCACAAATCTGGAAGTATGCTTGGGGTCATTGTCCGTTTGGAAGACCCATTTGCGACCAAGCTTTAACTTCCTGACTGATGTCTGAGATGTTGCTTCAATATACCCACTAATTAATTTTCCTACCTCATGATGCCATCTATTTTGTGAAGTGCACCAGTCCCTCCTGCAGCAAAGAACCCCCACATTATAAATGCCCTCGCTAGAAGCCTGTGTTTCAGACATAAGGAAGTGGATGGCTGCTAACTTTCTACTTTTAAACTCGGACAAAACATAGCTGCTTGTTCTAGGTCCCAAGAAACAAAGAGATCTTCTGTTGAATCTGACAATTTATCTTGATGGTTGTACATTCGTCTCAAATAAAACTGTGAAGGACCTCGACGTTACTCTGGACCCTGATCTCTCTTTTGACGAACATATCAAGACTGTTTCAAGGACAGCTTTTTTCCATCTACTTAATTAACATTGTAAAAATCAGAAACTTTCTGTCCAAAAATGATGCAGAAAAATGTATCCATGCTTTTGTTACTTCTAGATTAGATTACTGCAATGCTCTACTTTCTGGCTTCCTGGATAAAGCACCAAATAAACTTCAGTTAGTGCTAAATATGGCTGCTAGAATCCTGACTAGAACCAAAAAAATTGATCATATTACTCCAGTGCTAGCCTCCCTACACTGGCTTCCTGTTAAGGCAAGGGCTGATTTCAAGGTTTTACTGCTAACCTACAAAGCATTACATGGGCTTGCTCCTACCTATCTTTCCGATTTGGTCCTGCCGTACATACCTACACGTACGCTACGGTCACAAGGCGCAGGCCTCCTAATTGTCCCTAGAATTTCTAAGCAAACAGCTGGAGGCAAGGCTTTCTCCTATAGAGCTCCATTTTTATGAAATGGTCTGCCTACCCATGTGAGAGACGCACACTCGGTCTCAACCTTTAAGTCTTTACTGAAGACTCATCTCTTCAGTGGGTCATATGATTGAGTGTAGTCTGGCCCAGGAGTGTGAAGGTGAATGGAAAGGCTCTGGAGCAACCAACCACCCTTGCTGTCTCTGGCTGGCCGGTTCCCCTCTCTCCAATGGGATTCTCTGCCTCTAACCCTATTAAAGGGGCTGAGTCACTGGCTTACTAGGGCTCTTTCATACCGTCCCTAGGAGGGTTGTGTCACTTGAGTGAGTTGAGTCACTGACGTGATCTTCCTGTCTGGGTTGGCGCACCTCCTTGGGTTGTGCCGTGGCGGAGATCTTTGTGGGCTATACTCAGCCTTGTCTCAGGATGGTAAGTTGGTGGTTGAAGATATCCCTCTAGTGGTGTGGGGGCTGTGCTTTGGCAAAGTGGGTGGGGTTATATCCTTCCTGTTTGGCCCTGTCCTGGGGTATCATCGGATGTGGCCACAGTGTCTCCTGATCCCTCCTGTCTCAGCCTCCAATATTTATACTGCGGTAGTTTATATGTCGGGGGGCTAGGGTCAGTTTGTTATATCTGGAGTACTTCTGTCTTATCCGGTGTGAATCTCTCTAATTCTTTCTTTCTCTCTTTCTTTCTCTCTCTCTCTCGGAGGACCTTAGCCCTAGGACCATGCCCCAGGACTACCTGGCATGATGACTCCTTGCTGTCCCCAGTCCACCTGGCCGTGCTGCTGCTCCAGTTTCAACTGTTCTGCCTGCGGCTATGGAACCCTGACCTGTTCACCGGACGTGCTACCTGTCCCAGACCTGCTGTTTTCAACTCTCTAGAGACAGCAGGAGCGGTAGAGATACTCTTAATGATCGGCTATGAAAAGCCAACTGACATTTACTCATGAGGTGCTGACTCGCTGCACCATCGACAACTACTGTGATTATTATTATTTGACCATGCTGGTCATTTATGAACATCTTGGCCATATTCTGTTATTATCTCCACCCGGCACAGTGAGAAGAGGACTGGCCACCCCTCATAGCCTGGTTCCTCTCTAGGTTTCTTCCTAGGTTTTGGCCTGTCTAGGGAGTTTTTCCTAGCCACCGTGCTTCTACACCTGCATTGCTTCCTGTTTGGGGTTTTAGGCTGGGTTGCTGTATATCACTTTGAGATATCAGCTGATGTAAGAAGGTCTATATAAATAAATTTGATTTGATAATGCTGCCATCCCCGTGCTTCACGGTTGGGATGGTGTTCTTCGGCTTGCAAGCCCCCCATTTTTCCTCCAAACATAATGATGGTCATTACGGCCAAACAGTTCTATTTTTGTTTTATCAGACCAGAGGACATTTCTCCAAAAGGTATGATCTTTGTCCCCATGTGCAGTTGCAAACTGCTGAGCGGCCTTTCAGGTTATGTCAATATAGGACTCGTTTTACTGTGGATAGAGATACTTTTGTACCTGTTTCCTTCAGCATCTTCACAAGGTCCTTTGTTGTTGTTCTGGGATTGATTTGCACTTTTCGCACCAAAGTACGTTCATCTCTAGGAGACAGAACGCGTCTCCTTCCTGAGCGCTATGACGGCTGCGTGGTCCCATGGTGTTTATACTTGCGTACTTTTTTTTGTACAGATGAACGTGGTACCTTTAGGCATTTGGAAATTGCTCCTAAGGATGAACCAGACTTGTGGTGGTCTACATTTTTTTTCTGAGGTATTGGCTGATTTCTTTTGATTTTACAGTGAATTATAAGATGAACAATCTGTCTGTCAACAATTGTTGGAAAAATTACTTGTGTCATGCACAAAGTAGATGTCCTAACTGACTTGCCAAAACATTAGTTTGTTTACAAGAAATGTGTGGATTGGTTGAAAAACAAGTTTTAATGACTCCAACCTAAGTGTATGTAAACTTCAGACTTCAACTGTAAATATAATAAAGGAAAATATACGATTCATAAACACTACATAAACTGATTAGTTAGACCGTAGTTACATTGTAGCAGAGGAAAGGTTGACTGGGCATTTGTCCTATTCTACACATGTCCACTCAACTGTTACACAGTTGTAGTACATTGTATTACTAATATCTTTGAGACACTGTGTAGATCCATGTGAACAAGTGTCTTACGGTTTAAATGATTTGTCAATAAGGTCAAAAATTCTAGCAACTTACTCAAAATTCCCAAGTTTCTTAGAAATATTGGATTTAACATTCCTGGAATCAGGGGAATATGCGGGAAAAAGAGGCATCCTCCAACCAGGAATTCTGGAAAACCTGGGAATTTTGGAAAAGTTACAGGATTTTTGCAACCATAGTTGTCACCAACATGCTAATATCATTAGATAGAGGCACCAAGCCAATGTAACCAATACAGCCACTAATATAGATTATTTCTATAAAAGCACTCAGATCCAATTAGCATAGACATTCAGAACACAAGAGATGTGTGACTTAACTGATGTGAATCTTAAAAATGTATAATCACTCCAAATCCATTGAGGTGATTTAGCAAGGCCTGATTATCATGATTTAGAGTCACAAGTAATAAAACAAAACACTGAACCTTTCTCCTCTGGACTCATCCCCAAATTCTGACCGAGTCATCTTAAAACACACTAGTACAGTACTGTAGGTCATTGTCTTTGGAGACCTTAATGCCACAGGTAAGGATGACTGACACACTGACTGACTGGAAGTGTGCATGCCCCGGTCACACAGGATAGGTCAACCATTCAGTAGCTCTATGGTCTGTAAATACCTCCTCACTAGAAAGAGAGAGAAAGGGGGGGGGGGGCAGAGAGAGAGAGAGAGAGAGGGAAGGGAAGGGAAAGAGAGAGGGGAGGGAGAGAGAGCAGGTAGAGAGAGTGAAAGGTTTCAAGAGTACAGTGTCATTTATCAATTGGTGAGAGAGAGAGAGCGCGCACAAGAGAGAGGAGTCTATGGACACTGGCCATAGCGACTGATGGAAACTGATTTCATTGCCAGAAAGGCCTCAGTGGGACATCACAGTGTCCTGTGTGTATGTGTGTGTACGGTGTGTGTGCGTGCCCTCCTGTTAACACACACAGGGAGTGCCAATCTGGTTGACGGAGCAGTCTCCACCAATGTTTTGGAAATGTCACGGGTTCCCTACCCTTCCGCTGCCCAGAGGCTGGGCCTGGGGGCATCGATCACCTCGCCTCAACCCCACGACAGGAGGGGTGGACAAACATATACATGCATTATTTATATGTGCGTGATCAAAAAAACAGCCTCATGTGTCTCTGCGGAGATCGACTTGTATGGGAAATCTACAGCAGAGGATGCAAACATCTGATTTAGGAGATGCATTGATGAATATGACTGCGCGAGATTGATTGATGATGAAGAGAAACCCATTGACATGTAAATTACACAGGCAACAGCTGAAAGTGTTTCCAGGCTAAACGATGTGGTTTCTTTGCGGGGTGTGAGTTGTGAAAACGGTGACTCCAAACTTGGTCTAAATTAAGCTGAAAACGATGACTATCTCTCCACAATGTTGCTGGCTAGAAAACCTCTGAGCGGAAAAACTTTTCCATCAATTCTCTGTACAACTAACAATACAGACAGAGATCAATATGTTCTGCCTTTGTTGAAATCATGAAAAGGGACAAAGCAACTGAAATGACATCTCTCTGCTTGAACAAATGCAAGTCAGTATCTCGTTAGATATAAACACAAGCCCATTTCAGGATCAAAGCATTCCTCTTTGTGACACTCACCGGGCAGGTCTGGAGTCAGATAGATGCCATTTATCACACAGCAGTTAATGAACAGTCAAACAGATACACCACTAGAGAGAGAGGCTACGCACCTGGGGAAAAGGTGGGTTTCATGGTGGCTCCTGTCAAAGGAAGTTGGGGATTCTTGTAAACAACCTTTGGAAGAGTCCAAGATAAAGGAGGGAGAGCAGTGTGTGTGTGTTTCAGTGAGTGAGAGATAGAGTGTGTGTGTGAGTGTGAGAGAGTGTGTGTGTGTGTGTGTAGGAGAGAGAGAGTGTGTGAGTGTGTGGTAGACTGCTGCTACCTGTCAAGAAGAATAGAGCTGAGAAGCCCTCTCTGTGAACAATGGGGCAGAAATTCTGATGAGAGACACCATGGAGAGAGAGAGTGATTCTTGTTCCCTACAGAGAGGGAGAGATGGGAGCTTAGATCACGGATCACTGCCTCTAGGGAGCTCCAAACTCTAAAACAGATACTCTCACTAGTCACGCCTCATCTGCTTCTCTGCTTTCCCTCACCCCTCTACTGGTCCAGGGAATGGCCTGTGTGAAGGTCAGAGTGACGTGACCAGTCAAGGTGTTAGCATTCTGTTCAAGATGCGGGGTGACCCTGCTAGGTGGTAGAGATGCAGGACGACCCTGCTAGCTGGTAGAGATGCAGGACGACCAGGCTATGTGGTAGAGATGCAGAACAATCAGGCTATGTGGTAGAGATGCAGAACAACCAGGCTATGTGGTAGAGATGCAGAACAACCAGGCTAGGTGGTAGAGATGCAGGACAAACAGGCTAGGTGGTAGAGATGCAGAACAACCAGGCTATGTGGTAGAGATGGAGGATGACCGGGCTATGTGGTAGAGATGGAGGATGACCGGGCTATGTGGTAGAGATGCAGGATGACCGGGCTATGTGGTAGAGATGGAGGATGTCCAGTCTATGTGGTAGAGATGGAGGATGACCGGGCTATGTGGTAGAGATGGAGGATGACCGGGCTATGTGGTAGAGATGGAGGATGACCAGGCTATGTGGTAGAGATGGAGGATGACCAGGCTATGTGGTAGAGATGGAGGATGACCGGGCTATGTGGTAGAGATGGAGGATGACCGGGCTATGTGGTAGAGATGCAGGATGACCGGGCTATGTGGTAGAGATGGAGGATGACCGGGCTATGTGGTAGAGATGGAGGATGACCGGGCTATGTGGTAGAGATGCAGGATGACCGGGCTATGTGGTAGAGATTGAGGATGACCAGGCTATGTGGTAGAGATGGAGGATGACCGGGCTATGTGGTAGAGATGGAGGATGACCGGGCTATGTGGTAGAGATGCAGGATGACCGGGCTATGTGGTAGAGATGGAGGATGACCAGGCTATGTGGTAGAGATGGAGGATGACCAGGCTATGTGGTAGAGATGGAGGATGACCGGGCTATGTGGTAGAGATGGAGGATGACCAGGCTATGTGGTAGAGATGGAGGATGACCGGGCTATGTGGTAGAGATGGAGGATGACCAGGCTATGTGGTAGAGATGGAGGATGACCGGGCTATGTGGTAGAGATGCGGGATGACCGGGCTATGTGGTAGAGATGGAGGATGACCAGGCTATGTGGTAGAGATGGAGGATGACCAGGCTATGTGGTAGAGATGGAGGATGACCGGGCTATGTGGTAGAGATGGAGGATGAAATATGGTAGAGATGCATGACAGAGTGGAGACCATGGCTGAGACACTGACAGTGACAGCTCACCCAACAACTGATGGCCGAGCTACAGAATTAGGGTGTTTCTGTTTTTAGCTTGGCTGGTCATAGTGATAATATGATGCTGCGTGGCGGGGGCTAAGGTGTGAAGAGAGAGAACAGTCCTGGTTTATTTCAAATGATTTGTTCTGGGCGGTGTGGACCTGACTGGCCTTGGGCAGATGGCCCTCACCTCTTTTGGGAGAAAAGTAATGGAGGGACACACACTGTGGAGGGACAGAGAGACAAAAGGAGACAACTTCAGTGGGAAATGGATAGACATTAGACTCATTAGAGAAAAGCTTGGCCTGATTCCAAACCCCACACTATCAAACCATGGAGAAAACCCGGTGGACCCTATGCACTCAGATCTGCAGGGAGGGAGTTGTGAAATCAGTCAAGATTGGTTTGGAATGAGGCCATGGTGGAGCCCCAGCCTACGGACCTCCAGGTCCAAATACAGGAGGATGAGGTGTTATGGTGCTCCTGCATGGCACACTCAGCAGAGAACTTCAATTGAAGTCAACTCAGACCTGACAGGGCAGACTCTACCTCTAGCACCCAAATAATGTTTTAAAAAGGACATTGGGCCTTAATAATATTGCTTTGACAGGCAGAGGAGCCCGTTTTCAGTGATCTAACCTTTTCTTAAAATGTCAGGGTAGAACTAATAAAGGCAGTTCGATCCGGCAAAAACATCTGGGAAGAGAGTTGAACCTCTTTTACTGGAGCCTTTAACAGTATTATGAGACATAAGTAAAGCGCGCACACACACACGCACGCACGCACGCACGCACGCACGCACGCACGCACGCACGCACGCACGCACGCACGCACGCACGCACGCACACACGCACGCACGCACACACACACACACACACACACACACACACACACACACACACACACACACACACACACACACACACACACACACACACACACACACACAAACTACTTAAAAGTCAGATGAACCTATATCTATCTGAGTGGTGTCTGTCCTTCATTGTGTCCATCTCTTACCCCTTCTAATGTGACTAGCCCCGATGCTTGTCCATCTTTTTCCCCTGCCCGCTACAAAGTTTCTCCCTGCAGGCGGTCACTGAGTCCAAGGTGCTAAAGGAGCTCCTTAAACTTGACCCCAAAAAAACATCTGGGTCAGATGATTTAGACCCTTTCTTCTTTAAGGTTGCTGCCCCTATCATTGCCAAGCCAATCTCGGACCTTTTTAACCTGTCACTCCTTTCTAGGGAGGTTCCCATTGCTTGGAAGGGAGCCATGGTTAGTCCTTTTTGAAAGGGGGAGATCAAACCTATCCCAACTGTTATCGGCCTGTTTTATTTTATTGACTTGGCCGAAGCTTTTGATATGGTAGACCATTCCATTCTTGTGGGCCGGCTAAAGAGTATTGGTGTCTCTGAGGGGTCTTTGGCCTGGTTTGCTAACTACCTCTCTCAAGGAGTGCTGTGTATAAAGTCAGAACATCTGCTGTCTGTATCACCATGGAGTACCCCAGGACTCGATCATAGGCCCCACGCTCTTCTCAATTTACATCAACAACATAACTCAGGCAGTAGGAAGCTCTCTCATCCATTTATATGCAGATTATACAATCTTATACTCTCTATAACAAACTGTTTTAGTGTCTAACAATCTTTCTCTGCCCTTAACCTCCAAAACAAAGGTAATATGGTTTGGTAAGAAGAACGCCCCTCCCCACTGGTGTGATTACTACCTCTGAGGGTTTAGAGCTTGAGGTAGTCACCTCATACAAGTACTTGGGAGTATGGCTAGACGGTACACTGTCCTTCTCTCTTTACATATCAAAGCTGCAGGCTAAGGTTAAATCTAGATGTGGTTTCCTCTATTATAATCGCTCCTCTTTCACCCCAGCTGCCAAACTAACCCGGATTCAGATTACCATCCTACCCATGTTAGATTACGGAGATGTAATTTATAGATCAGCAGGTAAGGGTGCTCTCGGGCGGTTAGATGTTCTTTACCATTCGGCCATCAGATTTGCCACCAATGCTCATTATAGGACACAATACTGCACTCTATACTCCTCTGTAAACTGGTCACCTCTGTAAACCCGTCGCAAGACCCACTGGTTGATGCGTATTTATAAAACCCTCTTAGGCCTCACTCCCCCCGATCTCAGATACCTACTGCAGCCCTCATCCTCCAGTATAACACTCATTCTACCAGTCACATTTTGTTAAAGGTTCTCAAAGCACACACATTCCTGGATTGCTCCTCTTTTCAGTTTGTTGCAGCTAGCGATTGGAATGACCTGCAAAAAATACTCAAACTGGACAGTTATATCTCCATCTCTTCATTCCAGGACTCAATCATGGACACTCTTACTGACAGTTGTGGCTGCTTTGTGTGATGTATTGTTGTCTCTACCTTCTTGCCCTTGGTGCTGTTGTCTGTGCCCAATAATGTTTGTACCATGTTTTGTGCTGCTACCATGTTGCGCTGTTGCCATGTTGTGTTGCTACCATGTTGTTGTCATGTTGTGTTGCTTCCATGCTGTGTTGTCATGTGTTGCTTCCATGCTATGTTGTTGTCTTAGGTCTCTCTTTATGTAGTGTTGTGGTGTCTCTTGTCGTGATGTGTGTTTTGCCCTATATACACTACCGTTCCAAAGTTTGGGGTTACTTTGAAATGTCCTTGTTTTTGAAAGAAAAGCAAATGTTTTGTCCTTTAAAATAACATCATATTGATCAGAAATACAGTGTAGAAATTGTTAATGTTATAGATTTTTCATGGAATATCTACATAGGTGTAGAGGCACATTATCAGCAACCATCACTCCTGTGTTCCAATGACACATTGTGCTAGCTAATCTAAGTTTATCATTTTAAAAGGCTAATTGATCATTAGAAAACCCATTTGCAATTATGTTAGCATAGCTCAAAACTGTTGTCCTGATAAAATAAATAAAAAACTGGCTTCTTTAGAGTAGTTGAGTATCAGGAGCATCAGCATTTGTGGGTTCTATTACAGGCTCAAAATGGGCAGAAACAAATAACTTTCTTCTGAAAATTGTCAGTCTATTCTTGTTCTGAGAAATGAAGGCTATTCCATGCGAGAAATTGGCAAGAAACTGAAAATCTTGTACAACGCTGTGTACTACTCCCTTCACAGAACAGCGCAAACTGGCTCTAACCAGAATAGAAAGAGGAGTGGGAGGCCCCGTGGTGCAACTGAGCAAAAGGACAAGTACATTAGAGTGTCTAGTTTGAGAAACAGATGCCTCACAAGTCCTCAACTGGCAGCTTTATTAAATAGTACCCGCAAAACACCAGTCTCAACGTCAACAGTGAAGAGGCGACTCCGGGATGCTGGCCTTCTAGGCAGAGATCCTCTGTCCAGTGTCTGTGTTCTTTTGCCCATCTTAATCTTTTCTTCTTATTGGCCAGTCTGAGATATGTATTTTTCTTTGCAACACTGCCTAGAAAGCCAGCACCACGGACTCGCCTCTTTACTGTTCTAAGTGACCCCAAACTTTTGAACGGTAGTGTATTTATATTTTTTTATCCCAGCCCCCATCCCCAAAGGAGGCCTTTTGCCTTTTGGTAGACTGTCATTATAAATAAGAATTTGTTCTTAACTGACATGCCTAGTTAAATAAAGGTCAAATAAATAAAAATAAATTGTAAACCTTTATTTCTAATAACTGTCCCTTTAAGAAAAGAACAAACCAAGCATAAATCTTGAGAAACCCGAGGCTTAGCTACAGTATATGAGCTCATCCTTAAACACAGCCAGCCCCTAGGTCGACACTTACATTTACCATTTCACTTTTGTAAGGTCCTACAGTATGTGTCCAGTGATAAAACACACAGGAAAGGTGAAAAAATATATATATATTTCCTCCAAACTTTAATACCCTATCTAGATCTAGCATCCATCTGATGCCCACTGAGGCAAAACATGGTAGCTAGTCAAGAGGTGGTAACAAGCTTCTTCTCCCCATGCCTAAGTGAGAGTGCTGATGTCAGCACCAGCTAGCTTGGCGGGTGGCTGGCGGCGGCTCCAGGGCCCGTCCTTGAGGGAGAGCCAGGGCCTCTGGAGGCTAATGGGGTAGATGGTGATTGACGTGGCCCAGGCTTAAGTGAAGTGATCCGGGGAAGAGTTGGCAGGCATTCCCCCTGGGGCCTGATGGTTGTTCCACTGGGGAGGGAGTGGACCCACTGAGCCCTCAGAGGTATTTAGCTGATGAAGGCAGCCCAGCCGGACCTGTCTCACCCACATAGGAGGGGAAGAGGAGTACTTCTTAAGATTCATACTCACAACTTGACTTTGGGTATCAGCTACTGCTACCGTGGCTCACTGGTGTCCTGATATCTCTCTTTTCTCATTCAGTTGTTTGTTCGTTATTTGTTAATTCATCCATCCTTCCATTGACTGACTGATGCCAGGTACTGAATTCCATGTATCATACAGGCTAGGTAAGCAGACCTGGAGCTAAGCCAAACAGAGGTCAGTAAAATGTAGGTGTGCTTGCAGTGTCTCTGCCTTTTCAGAGCAGACATTAATCTGAACACACACACATTCACACACACTCGTTATATCCCTATCTGGTGCCCTCTCTCTGTCTTCTGAATGTCTCATGTGCATTACAGTACATACAAACGCCAGTGGCTCCCTTCTCTCTTCCCATTGAAAACAAAGATGATGAGTCACTCAAGTCAGACATCTTGATTACATAAATGTCTAAACTGCCTGCAACCCTTTAACCCACACCCCATAGGGCGGCACACAATTGGCCCAGCATCGTCTAGGTTTGGCCTGTTTAGGCCGTCATTGTAAATAAGAATTTGTTCTTAACTGACTTGCCTAGTTAAGTAAAGGTTACACAACCCAGTTGACGTTTCCTCTTTGCATTGTTATTGGTCACACAGACAAAGTTTTGCTTTTGAGAGGAGAAACACCCAGGTAATTGCCTGTGGGGACATTTCAAAGCCTTTTCACACGGTCAATGACAATATAGACTTTGGCTACCTCTAGTGTTGAGGGATTAGTGCTTTTTGAGTTCGGTTCGGTTTCAGTTCGTTTATATGAAAAAATAATACAAATAAATTCCCATGATGGTAGTGACTGCCCATTACTGCGTATCACTTATTAAACATAATTTATTCACATTACTTTAATAAAATATTTAAGTTGTTGTGTATATGACATTTGTTTTATTTGATAACTATTATTTATCATCTCATCTCTATAGAGCTGCTGCCTATGCTGTCTGACAAAATACCTATTTTCAAAGTAAATAAGGCATACTTATGACTGCTGACTACCAACTATCCATAATTTTGATAATGTATTTTCCGGTTAGAGCTACCTCCCAAAGCAACAGCTGCTATCGCCTCACAATCGCACATTCTCCATAGCAGGCATAAAATAAACACAGACTGGACAAGTAGATGCGCAATGGATTATGGTTATTGTAGTTAATTATGCGCTAAACAATGTAGAATGTTGGCCTGTTGGAAACTACAAATCCTTACTACATCACACGGTTCAGGTAGGATCTGATTTATCGCTTGAAAAGCTGTGCAATGTGCGCATTGAGCTCACAGAAAAAAACGAACAAAATGGAATTCAAATAATTGAACAGACATCGGTCAAATAAGTTTAAAAATAATAATAAAATACAAAAATCCCTTAACTTCTCAGCACTAGCTACCCCTGAACTACAGGTTATAGAGAGGACTAAAGTCAGACAAATATTCAAGTCAAATCAGGGTGATATATCTGACCAAATATTGATTGGATTTAATTAGCTATCAAAACAAAGCTGGCACCTAACCCTGACATATTCATCGCCGCAATGACCTGTCAGCTAGTGAGGGTAGTAAAAGATCGTGTAGCGAAAATACTTCTTCATTGCCATCTTGTGTTGGTTAACGGACAAAACAGACCGTGTGGCCATGTAGATGTTGGTTAATGAGTCACATCAGCATCATAGGAAAAACGCCTCTATTCTACAAGAGTAACCTACATAAAAGGACAACATTATGGTTCACCTATGTCGGCAAGGAAATGTCCACTCCTTTATGAAAAGAAAAACTTCAGCAAAAGATCAATTAAGTAATATTTACCTGGATACCCTGAGTCAGTGCTTCCTCTTCTGATGAATGCTACCCTTACAAAAAAATGCTGTTTTGAAACTGCAATAAAAGAGACACAGTAAATGCAGAATAAATGCAGTTATACTGCACTCTAACTGCAGTTACACAGCTAAATTACTGCTAAATTATTATTTAGAGCATACTGCAGAATAACTATACTCTAACTATAGTTATACTGCACTCTGCCTGCAATCTTTTTTCTTAAGGGTATGTGTCAAAAACCAACATGTTTGCCACCACAAGCAACACTGTCACTGAATCAACAGGGAATATGTCAAATATTTACAAAACACAGATATGGTTCCATTTTAAGGTACAGCACAAATTGAACAACCCCATTCAGACTGCAGCTCTCATCCGTGAGCCATGGAATACGGGGTTGCATTTGTAAACATTTGGACAGAAAAAGTCTGATTGATTTGACCTGTAAAAGTTTAAGCTGATCAGGTGAAAGCTTCAGAGAAAATGCTGGGGTAAATTGTCTCCGTCGCCCTCTCTTTTTGAGGGAATTTCTGGGACTCTTGCCAGGGGCTTTGCTGTAGAGGAGCATAATGGACATAGTGTAGTTACTGTAGTGTAGCTTAGTGTAGTGGGTATTTTAAAATGTATATATACACACACTAGATGAGTCACTGTTTTGAAGCCACCGTGTCTCCATCTTGCCACTCCACCACCAGTGTAAAATTATTTTGGAAGCTACAGAAATGCATTTACTAATACTATATTTGGCTTTGCCACGTTTATTCTATTACAGACACCTTAATGCATACTTTTAATTTATATTAAGCAAGCGAAACACATACACACAAATATATATATATACATTCACATATATATATATATATATATAGTTCTGTTACTCTCCCCACTACAACAAAAATACAATTAAACAATGAAACAATTAAATGAAATACTGTATAAATCCATTCATTCATTCATTCCTATGAATGACTGTTGTTCTGAGGAGTGCCAATATGGCCGACCAGTGGCTTCAAAGTCTCTCATTGGCCAAAACATAACATCAGCAATCCAGGGTTTGTATACATCATTGGTGTTTTCTTACTGGCTGTGATTATCTGGACAGTCCATGGATGCCTGGTCACCAGAGCCCGGTAGGATCTCCACAGGCCCACCATTCTCCGCTTTCTGCAGCAGGGATGGATTTAATTCCCTAAATTCGAGCCCAAGTCAATTCCCTTACCCTGTAAATTCAATTTAATTCAAATTAAATTCCAGGTCAGTCTTTGAATTCAGATAATTGAATTCCTCTCTATTCCAATGTTAGGTATGTTCGAATAATTCAATATTATCCCCAACAATTCCACAAATTTAAATTCAATTCAAATTAAAGTCTCCACTTCACAAGTTAATTCAATATATTAATTGGAATTTCAAATAAAAATTGTAATTGACCCTAACCCTGCTCTGCAGGAACACAGACAAACTTGTCAGAACTGCTTATAACTGGAATCATATGCCTTGGCATCCCGAATATTGCGTGTTGACATTGGTAGTTTATTATAACTTTACATTTAATACAAGACATAACTTCACAATATGACTTAAATATAGTCGACTTCAATGGTCGGGTGATATCGGTAATCGTTTATTGATGTCACAAAATAAAGACAACTTTTGTTTACTGTTGCCATAATGGACAACGTAACTAGCTTACTCCGCAGACCATGCCGTCGAATGACACGGGCCCACGTAACGTTCCCCATTATCTGAGAAAGCAAGCTGCTAGCAATATCAATATGAAGTGTAAAATTGTCAGCGTGTCATATGAACCGTACTTAATGTAATCCTAATAGTGTGTATATCCTTTCTTTATTCAACATAAAAACCCTGGTTGCTAGTCAACCAGAAGAAAGCATTCCATCCTAGCCTTGCAACCTCAGTAGCAAAAGTTCTGTCACCAACCTTTGTCATACAACCCTAACATTACTGAACCAATTGTAAACCCCATATATATTGAACATGAAATAATACCATATATATATATATATATACAGTATATACACACACACTACAAAAACGGTTTGCTACATTCCTCCTTTACAGATCCAATTGACATACACAGATGATCACGACTGAAACATTCCACAATGAAGCTAGAATCAGATCAGATGGAATGTCGCCCTCAGGCGGTGCAAACGAAGCCAACCCCACTTCATCAAGACGTCACCAATATGAAGTGACAACTCCTGCACACACGCACTGTTTCTTTGAACATGAAATAATAACACCATTTTCCTATTTGCTAAGTTAACCAGTGGTGGAAAAAGTACCTAATTGCCATACTTCAGTAAAAAAGTAAAAAGTAACCTTAATATAAAATGACTTAAGTAAAAGACACCCAATAAAATACAATTTGAGTAAAAGTCAAAGTATTTGGTTTTAAATATATGTAAATATCAAAGTAAAAGTATAAATAATTTCAAATGGCTTATATTAAGCAAATCAGATGGCACAATTGTATTGTTTTATATTTATTAACGGATAGCCAGTGGCACACTACAACATCACAGACATAATTTACAAATGAAGCACGTGTGTTTCGCGAGTCCTCCAGATCAGAGGCAGTAGGGATGTTCTCTTGATAAGTGAGTGAATTGGACCATTTTCCTGTCCTGCTAAGCATTCCAAATTTAACTAGTACTTTTGGGTGTCATGAGAAAATATATGGAGAAAAAAGTACATTATTTTCTTTACAAATGTATTGAAGATAAAGTTCTCAAATATAAATAAAGTAAAGTACAGATACAACAATAAACTACTTAAGTGGTACTTTAATAAAGTCATTTTACTTAAGTACTTTACACCACTTAAGTTAACACACTTAAAACAGGAAACTAATTGTCTTTTTCAATCAAGGCCTGTTCATACATGATGCGTTTTCCTATTTTAAATCAACAAAAGGCAACAAAAAAAATAAACAAGATTCATGGCAAATTGTTTAGCATAAAAATGTAACCAAGCGGAGTGAACCACACAAGCCGATAAAGTAACCAAAGACTCATCAACAGTTCAAGCCATACAAAACAGAAATGCAGGTGAGGTAACTGAATAGGCAAATACTGTAGCGAAAGCTGCATTAGAAGTCCTATACAGAAGCACTGTCTGACGCATGGTGATACAGACGGTCTTCCTATTCTTTTTCTATCTATATAAATAGGTTACACTGTACCTTTACTATCCAAATGTCTAAGCTACCCATATGCATTGCATTATGTCATTGATTAGGCAAAAAATGCCTGAGGCACCATATTTTGGAACATTATTTTTAAGACACTGTATTTTAATGCTGATATAGCCATTGAATCCTCAAGGTTCTGTCTTGCAATATTGTAACTATGAAGTACAGAAAACACAATAGATGTAAATTGGCAAGAGCTGGTCAGGCCATAAAAACATCATTCATGATGGTTACATCCAAGATAAAGCCATTACATCCAAGATAAAGCATCCTGTGGTAAATTCTCTCTATTATACTGCCTTTGTGAACCAAGCAGGGGTATCAATTGAAATGAGAATAATAGTATTATTCAAGTATATTACCCAGAGAAATGGATGCAAAGTCAAAACATTTTTCTGCATCAACTACAACCTATGATATATAAATGAGGGGAAATCTAATAAAATCCTTAAAGGTCAAATGCAGCTGCTTTTATCTCAATATTAAATAATTTCTGGGTAATGCGATTGTTTTTAAATCAAAATGGTCAAAAATAAGCAAAAATAGCAAAGAGCCATTTCTCAAGCAATAATGTTACTAGGACCGTCTGGAAGTGGTCCGAGTGTGGATGGAAAAACAGAAAATTAGGTTTGGAACACTTTCTTATTGGTCTATTAACTAATATACTGGCAATCGTTCACATATCAAAACTTCATCTCACCAAAACAGGGTGAAATTTCAAGGGGGTCTTTTCAAACAGCTCTTACACTGAAAGTGCATTGTCATCATTTTCAATTTCACAGTACTATTCCAACCTCATAGTGTGGAAATATAAAACACAGGGAAATCAAGTTGTTGACTAAACTGGGCCTTTAATTTACCCCCCGCAATGCAACACACTTTTGGGCTTCAAAGTTCCCATACTACTCCTCATATGTAGCTTTAACCCATCCTTAGATGAACGGGACGATGTTTGGCGTAATCAACGGACTTCCCAACTAACGGACCCTTTGGTACGCTCCATATCGGTGATGGAAGGAAACCAAAATGGCCTCAAATAATAAATACTTTTCCTAATTCAAGTGAATCATCTTAAACCACAATGAAGCAAATTATTATGTTTTTGATGAACAATTGCCTAAGACCTTTGTCACAGCTAAGAGAACTGTAAATTATCTCCAAAGAGAGGACAGTACAGAATGTCCATAGAAGCGGTCTTAACTAATATTTAGGCTATATTGAGCTTAAAGCTACCTATTAGCTATACTACCTTATATGTTCACTACCTACCTGGTCCATTGTACCCTCAGACCATTAACATGCTCTTCTCAGCTATAAGACAAAGTCTCTCCTATAAATAACAACGGCCATCACCATATAATATTAATCTTCATGTTATTGAAGCACAGTTAAGATATGGCACTAACAGATACATATGGTTCTCTCTCCTTCCCTGATGTCAAGTATTCTCATCAGTGAATAGATGTGTATGGGCTTATAGGTATCACCAGAGCCATGTATATAGAGATTTGGGCCTAATTTTAGAATGTTGAATAATTGTTCTAATTTCTGTCATGTTTTGTCATTGATTATCATGTCTTGTCCCTGTGCTTCCCCTTCTATTCGTTTCCCTCTGCTGGTCTTAGGTTCTTTCCCTCTTTCTATCCCTCTCTCTCCCCCTCCCTCTCTCCCTCTCTCGCTCTCTCTCTATCGTTCCGTTCCTGCTCCCAGCTGTTCCTCATTCTCCTAACTACCTCATTTACTCTTTCACACCTGTCCCCTATTTTGCCCTCTGATTAGAGTCCCTATTTCTCCCTCTGTTTTCCGCTTCTGTCCTTGTCGGATCCTTGTTTGATGTTTGCTGTTCTGTGTCCTTGTTCCGCCCTGTCGTGCTTCTGCCTTCTTCAGATGCTGCGTGTGAGCAGGTGTCTATATCAGCTACGGCCTGCGCCTTCCCGAAGCGACCTGCAGTCTGTGGTCGCGTATCCAGTGTTCCCCTCTACTGCCTAGAGGATTTCAGTTTTCCTGTTTGACTTTACCTGAGATTATATCCAGGATTATCGTTTTTGTTATAGACTGGAATAAAGACTCTGTTTCAGTTAAGTCGCTTTTGGGTCCTCATTCACCAGCATAACAATTTCAGACATTCAGTTACATAGCATTATTTACATATTCCCCATGTCATGTTAATGGGATGCTGCCATGTAATTGGAAAGTGTCATGTAAATGCATCATAATGCTCATTCTAGACATTTTATACCATGGCATTGTTGAATACTTGTTTCTGATTGGTTTAAAGGTCTTTCAAGAGTGTGCATTATTTCCCTATAACACGGCATATCAGCGAGGTAGAATTAAGTGGTTTTCGTTCATTCTTACATGTTCAATGTTTGAGCTGCTTTTGAAAGAAAAAGTCAAGTTGAAAACATTATTGGTAATGTTAAATTTGATTTTCATAATAGCAACTCTGTGGAAGGTTAGTGCCACTTGGAACACCTTCCACGCCGTTCATTATTTTACATAGAATGCATAGCCCCTCGATTATTCCTTACATATTCCTCATGTAATGTTAATGGGGCACTAACATGGCTGCTATAGAATGCTGTAGTGTTGGGCCTCCCGAGTGACAAAGTCATCTAAGGCACTGCTTCACAGTGCTGATGACCCACTACAGCCTGGGGTTCGATCCTATGGGGCTCACGGTCATGTCAGGAGCCATCCGGGTCAGGGGAGGGTTTGGCCGGGGAGCTTTCCTTTCCATAGAAACTCCTTGTGTCCGGGCACCTGCAAGCAGCGTTCCCTACGACATTGGTGCGTCTGACTTCCGGGTTAAGCGAACAGTGTGTTAAGAGGCAGCGTAACTCGGCGGATCATGTTTCGGAGGATGCATGTCTCGACTTTCGCCTCTCCCGAGCCCATTGGGGAGTTGCAGCGATGAGACAAGGTCGTAGCTACCAATTGAATATCACAAAATTGGGGACACAAAAAAGTTTAAAATGTTGTAGTGTCATGTAAAAATGAGTCATAATGCAGAAACCGTAATGGCCCAGCTCTAAAAATACATGGCTCTGGCTGTCACTAGACCTTCCACCACGCTCAGAGGGGAGGAGTTGGCACAGGGCAGTGCCCAAGATGTTGGGCGGTAGCGGGGTGCTGAGTGGGGGTCCAGAGCTCTTAGGAGCAGGTCAAGGGCATGCATGTCTACGTGCTCATTTGCTGACCGCCCCTCCCTCCTCTTCCAAAACAGTTCAGTAATCCATCCCTTCATCACTCTCATACCAGTCCGAGGGAGCGTCCGTCCCTAAATAACGATCCCCGAAATTACCTGGAGGAAGAGAGAGGAGAGTCAGTCATGTTGACTTGGACTAGTGACAACGAGGGGTGTGTCAGTGGCCCTGCTGATGGAACACGTGGGTCGGAGTCTGGGTTGATTCACAACAGAGCTGTGGAACCAGCTACATCTGACAATCTGGATGTTTTCAATTTGTGATTAGGTCATCACACAATGTCATATCACTTCAGATCAGTCAAACAGCTTACTCACGGGATTAGCATGAGGCCAAAGTTATGAAGGAAAATGTGGATATTTGTGTGTATGTGAGAGTGTGAGAGAGACACCCACCAATGCCAGGGATTATGTGGTACTCGTCGTTGACATTCTTGTCGATGGCGGTGGTGATGAGGACCTTGGGGAAGGCGTAGGCCACAGAGTGGACGCCCATCTCTGCCATCAATAGAGACAGCAGGAAGATCTTATCCTCCTGGACATCATGGTCCTTCAGGGTGTCAGACATACACATGGGTGGCAACCATAGCCAGACTTGTGGAGATCTCAAGCTCTTCCCAGTTCCCACTATCTTTCAAAACGTGCTCCTTAATGGGGTTAGTCTGATGTCTTCGGCGCCTTATTGTCAAATATAACATACATACTACAACCAATGCTTCTAGTGACAAACACACACGACTATGAATATCTTTCGCAGAGATTGACCTGGGAGAAAAGTATTGGATTGACCTGGATGCAGTGAAGTTTGCTCTCTGAGGGCAAACAGAACCATGGACTTTGGCCACCATGGTGTACGGCAATTATTGACCCCAAATGTTTCCATTTCACAAGGGGGCGAAGGCTAAAGCACAAGAGCTGTACCTTTAGCTCTGCAGCCTTATCACAAATGAGACAGAGCCTCGAACTTACTGAACTAAAACAGTGTTTCATGACAGCAAACAAGCATCCAAATCTTTCCTCCATCTCCTGCCGCTGTGGTCGTCCAGTCTCCACCAGCAGAGCTGCTCTCCTGTTACCTCAACACCAGGCCATGTCTCAGGCGTAACCAACATTATCTGGATGATAAACCCCCAAGCCCCAACTTCTCCTCAACATGTGTGTGGCAGGGTAGAGAAGACTAACACAAGAATATTCGACTAGACAAAAGGATTAGAATGAGGTAGAATAAAGTAGAACTGACCAGCAGCACTCGGACGGCCATTAGAGCAGCAGCCCCAGTGGACACAGTGCTGTCCATCAAGATGACAGTCCTCACTGATGTCCTTAGGCAGACGCAGGTAGTGGAGCTGGACAGGGAACACAGGACAGCAGTGGTCAAATAACATTTTATACAATGTCTTAATTTGTGGATTGTGTTAACTTAAAATGTCACGATTTGAGCATCTGTTGTGAATGAAACCAGTACAGCTGAAGAAGAAACGGCCAAAGT
The DNA here is from genome assembly GCF_021184085.1 of Oncorhynchus gorbuscha. Taxonomy (NCBI): domain Eukaryota; kingdom Metazoa; phylum Chordata; class Actinopteri; order Salmoniformes; family Salmonidae; genus Oncorhynchus; species Oncorhynchus gorbuscha. The sequence continues at coordinate 26,567,416 of NC_060184.1, read as the reverse complement.
GTGAAGACTACATCTGACATCATACGGTATTATCTCAAAGATATGGATAGTCTGTGACCCTGATGAGGAAGTGAACCTGAGGTCAATGAGGCTAGTTAGCAATGAGACTGACACCTCGCCTTGAATGAAGCCACAGACAAAACAGACGACCGATACAATCGTACACTCTTGATTTAGGGTCTCAGAGTTGAAAGGTTAATGTCTGGGTGTGCGTGAAGCCTTGCAACACAGACAGAGGGCCACGCAAAACACACAGAAGCCTTGGTGAACTACAGGACTGATGTATTTGTGTGCTACCTCTGGCTCTCCAGTGTCATGGTTGGTCTGGATGAGGATCTTTCTCAGGCGATTGTCTTTACACACAACCATCAGAGCCTGCTCCATGGTCTCCCCTGCTCTCAGTATGGACACGCCTGTGATCCACACACACACACACAATTAAATAGCTTTTTAGGCTTTACACTCCCTCACAGTTAGTTTGCAAGTAAACGTCCATTGAGCAGAAGGATCAGCATGGTGAGTTGTTCAATGTTACAGAGCCTGATGTCAGGAGATAGACATCTGCAGTAGAGTAATATAGTCATAATAACCCTGCTGTCTAACCGAGCTGCTCCCACTGAGAGCCAAGCAAACACATCCCCATAACGTGAGTGAAATTCATGATTTTCTCTGGCCCATCCACACTGCCACACATTTTGTGATGAGACATTTTCAATGCAGGCGTCTAGTAAAAACACACGTTAACAAAGCAGATTCAATGGTGATGAAGACAAGGACTGGAGAGAGATAACACTAGTTTAACCACTGCAAAATCTCTGGCCAAGAATGACAATTAGCAATCAGCATGATTGTGACAATTTTGCTGTAATGTAGTATCAGGGAGTACATTGATACTTTATTGCAGATTAGGGCCCAAAACACTGTGAAAGTGGAGAGGTATCAGCACAGAGCCTTACCCTTTTACCACTGAGTCTCTTGCCTTCATAGATGGAACCTTGGGGAGTCTCCACTTGCGCAGGCTAGAGAGGATGAGAGGCAAAGTAGAGACCTACATTAGTGTATGGGTCGTGCACAAGGGGCGATATAGAATTGGCCATGCATTTGCAGGGCCACTCACCTTAAGGGGCAGGAAGGAGAGGGCATGTTCTATCAGGAGCCTCATTAATCTCTTGGAGTAGAAGATGAACTCGTCACGATACACACACACACACACACACACACACACACACACACACACACACACACACACACACACACACACACACACACACACACACACACACACACACACACACACACACACACACACACACACACACACACACACACACACACACACACACACACACACACACACAACACACACACGCACGCACACACGCACACACGCACACACGCACACACGGCCTGGGAGTGAGGGTTTGTGCATGTACACTCAGTGGCCAGTTAATTAGGTAGACCCATCTTGTAAGTCGCTCTGGATAAGAGCGTCTGCTAAATGACTTAAATGTAAATGTAGTATGGGTTCGGGCCCAACTTTGCCTCCAGAACAGCCTGAATTCTTCAGGGCATTGATTGTACAAGGTGTGGCATTCAAACGTACCTCAATTGGTATCAAGGTACCTAACGTGAGCCAGGAAAACATTCCCCACACCATTAGACTACCAGCATGTACCTTTGACACCAGGCAGGATGGGGCCATGGACTCATGTTGCTAACGTCAAATTCTGACTCCGCTTTCAGCAAGACGCAACAGGAACCGGGATTCGTCGGACCAGGTGATCTTTTTCCACTACTCAATTGTCCAGTGTTGGTGAATGCGTGCCGACTGGAGCCGCTTCTTCCTGTTTTTAGTTGATAGGAGTGGAAATGTTTGGTCGTCTGCTGCAATAACCCATCCGCGACAAGGACCGACGAGTTGTGAATTCCGAGTTGCCGTTCTGCAAACCACAGTTGTTATTTGCCAGTTTTAGCTTGCACGATTCTTGCCATTCTCATTTGACCTCTCTCATTAACAAACTGTTTTCACCCACTGGACTGCATGTTTTTTGTTTGTCGCACCATTCTCGGTAAATCATAGACACTATCGTGCATGAAAAGCCCAGGAGGCCGGACATTTCTGAGATACTGGAACCGGCGTGCCTGGCACTGACGATCATACCACGCTCAAAGTTCTGCCCATTCTAACGTTCAAAACAGTAACAATACCTGTCTGCCTGTCATATATAGCAAGCCACAGCCACGTGACACACTGTCTGAGGGAGCAAAACATTTTCGAAAACCTAATAACCTTGCCACTGAGTGTATATTCATTATAAACTCGTGGCAGTGCAGAGACAGTGTTGACAGGGTAAAAAAACGGGCCCCAGCGCACTTCCAAACCTCTATGATCTTACCTGATGATGGTGTGCATGCCCTGGACCTGTGGGGTGCCCTCCATGACGCTGAGGGTCATGGGTAGGGGCTGTCCCTGGTGGGCTGAGGCCAGAACAGACCTACACAACACAGAGACAGTCAGACCACTGCCCTCTGTTGGGGAGTTCACAGTACTACAACACCGACAGACCACTGCTGGGGAGTTCACAGTACTACAACAACACACAGAGACAGCAGTCAAGCCAGGGAGACAAAAGTAAGATACCACTGGGATATTTTACTTTCCTCCTCGTGACCATGTTTGGAGGTCACGGCTGCACAGCCAGGCAAAGTGGGGTGAGGGGTATTTGTGCGCAGATCCTGGCAACAGCAATGCTTGAACAGGCTCCTCTGGTCCAGTCTGGAGTATATGGTGCTTAACTGGCAGACAATGGAAAACTAGGACCATTTAGAATCTAGAAAATAACTTGCGTTGTACAGTACTAAACAGTGGTTCTATTTAGAAATAGAAATGCCATAAAGCAATTTAACACTTTGCTATGTGTTCTGCAATGTTGTTGCCAATTAAAGAAGCCAAGACAACTCCCTCTAAATACTTTAGTACTGTATTTTTTCTATTTATGTATCTGGAACCAAAATACAGGCCAGTTAGGGTGTAGAAAGCAGAAAGAAAACAAAGAATCAAGCAGTTGGTTCAGTGAGTAAGACATTTAAACGTGTTAACCCTCGCAAGGCTGCAGGCCCAGACGGCATCCCCAGCCGCGCCCTCCGAGCATGCGCAGACCAGCTGGCCGGTGTGTTTACGGACATATTCAATCAATCCCTATACCAGTCTGCTGTTCCCACATGCTTCAAGAGGGCCACCATTGTTCCTGTTCCCAAGAAAGCTAAGGTAACTGAGCTAAACGACTACCGCCCCGTAGCACTCACTTCCGTCATCATGAAGTGCTTTGAGAGACTAGTCAAGGACCATATCACCTCCACCCTACCTGACACCCTAGACCCACTCCAATTTGCTTACCGCCCAAATAGGTCCACAGACGATGCAATCTCAACCACACTGCACACTGCCCTAACCCACCTGGACAAGAGGAATACCTATGTGAGAATGCTGTTCATCGACTACAGCTCGGCATTCAACACCATAGTACCCTCCAAGCTCGTCATCAAGCTCGAGACCCTGGGTCTCGACCCCGCCCTGTGCAACTGGGTACTGGACTTCCTGACGGGCCGCCCCCAGGTGGTGAGGGTAGGCAACAACATCTCCTCCCCGCTGATCCTCAACACGGGGCCCCACAAGGGTGCGTTCTGAGCCCTCTCCTGTACTCCCTGTTCACCCACGACTGCGTGGCCACGCACGCCTCCAACTCAATCATCAAGTTTGCGGACGACACAACAGTGGTAGGCTTGATTACCAACAACGACGAGACGGCCTACAGGGAGGAGGTGAGGGCCCTTGGAGTGTGGTGTCAGGAAAATAACCTCACACTCAACGTCAACAAAACTAAGGAGATGATTGTGGACTTCAGGAAACAGCAGAGGGAACACCCCCCTATCCACATCGATGGAACAGTAGTGGAGAGGGTAGCTAGTTTTAAATTCCTCGGCATACACATCACAGACAAACTGAATTGGTCCACTCACACTGACAGCGTCGTGAAGAAGGCGCAGCAGCGCCTATTCAACCTCAGGAGGCTGAAGAAATTCGGCTTGTCACCAAAAGCACTCACAAACTTCTACAGATGCACAATCGAGAGCATCCTGGCGGGCTGTATCACCGCCTGGTACGGCAACTGCTCCGCCCTCAACCGTAAGGCTCTCCAGAGGGTAGTGAGGACTGCACAACGCATCACCGGGGGCAAACTACCTGCCCTCCAGGACACCTACACCACCCGTTGTTACAGGAAGGCCATAAAGATCATCAAGGACATCAACCACCCGAACCACTGCCTGTTCACCCCGCTATCATCCAGAAGGCGAGGTCAGTACAGGTGCATCAAAGCTGGGACCGAGAGACTGAAAAACAGCTTCTATCTCAAGGCCATCAGACTGTTAAATAGCCACCACTAACATTGAGTGGCTGCTGCCAACACACTGTCATTGACACTGACCCAACTCCAGCCATTTTAATAATGGGAATTGATGGGAAATGATGTAAATATATCACTAGCCACTTTAAACAATGCTACCTTATATAATGTTACTTACCCTACATTATTCATCTCATATGCATATGTATATACTGTACTCTACAACATCGACTGCATCCTTATGTAACACATGTATCACTAGCCACTTTAACTATGCCACTTTGTTTACTTTGTCTACACACTCATCTCATATGTATATACTGTACTCGATACCATCTACTGTATGCTGCTCTGTACCATCACTCATTCATATATCCTTATGTACATGTTCCTTATCCCCTTACACTGTGTATAAGACAGTAGTTTTGGAATTGTTAGTTAGATTACTTGTTGGTTATCACTGCATTGTCGGAACTAGAAGCACAAGCATTTCGCTACACTCGCATTAACATCTGCTAACCATGTGTATGTGACAAATAAATTTGATTTGATTTGATTTGATTTGATTTGATTTGATTTGAGCTAAATGAAAAACAGCAATGACAGCAAACAAAGGTTTGGCTTTGGTTCTGGATGAAATGTTAACAACAGATCATTAAATACATGGAAATGAGGGGGAGAGGATACCCCCCCCCCCCAAAAAAAAGATGAAGATGCAAGAGTTTATCCTCACATATCCCAGCGGAGTTCTCTGCAGAAGGTGATAAATATTCATTTTGCAAGAACAAGAGAGATGACAAAGAGAAGAAAGAAAATACATCAATTAGACGGCAGCAAGACAGAGTAGATGCCATATGATCTCTGTGGAGAAGCTGATAGGGCAGGGAGGTGGTGTGAGGGCAGGCTGAGAGGGGGCCCTGGGAGGGGAAGGGGGGTTAGGGCCCCTGTTCAGCAAGGGGACGGCTTCAGGGCCAGACGACATTTCAATGGTTCAAGTCTGACTGGGAGGAGTTGTTTGACAATATGTTCAATGGCCTTAGTGTGAGGTCATCTGATAAACATGGAGGGATAACCCAAGGTTATACTCGGTCTTTGGTTAATGTGATGTTAGCTTCTGATCTTCTTCGATAACGAGGAATTCCTTACATCTACTTGCAGCTACCGCAAAATGATCTATCCATGACATCTTCCAACTGTCTATTTAGGTCTTCACCAGAGCTCATCCTCATGGAGTTCGCGATAGTTTTCATGACTGACAGTGTGGAAGAAAGGAGGTGGACAGCCTTTCATTTAGTTTACACAAACATTTCTCTTGGCATTTTCATGAATTGACCATGTCAACAATATTTGGGAAGATAAGTTGTTTGGTCTAAGTCAGTAATCCTTCAGACTGGGCACATATTTTTCTTTGATGTGCTCTCTGAGCTTCTGCTGACAGGAAACAGAATAAAAGACAGGTACCACAAGGAAGGGGGGGGGGGGTAGATGGATGGGGAGGGGGGCGTGGCAGTCATACCTCACTGAGATGGTTAGAGTGCATTCGGCCAGGGTTTAGCAAGTATTTCATTACAGACACAGGGAGGGGAGATATAAAAACATAACTCATGAAATGAGACAAGCCATTCCAACCTTCCAAAGCCAAATGTCCCCAGTCCCCCACCACCCTTTTAAATCAACACAAACATCCTTCCCGTTTACGACATGCAATGATATTACATTCCCCACCATTTTTCCATGAATCACACAGACATTCAACGTGTCATCTGATAAGCTCTGGGTATCTTTACTGGTTTCCCGTTTCCATGTAATGCAGTGTGTATTTCCATCAATTCAAATGAACCGGTAGCTCTCTCTACATGAAGGGATAATCATGCATCAGATCAGGTTACGTTCTGGTGCGCTGATCTCACGGCAAGGCCCAGTGAACAGCCAAGTGAATTTAATTTGAAATGTACATTTTTCTGGGCAATATATTTTTTTGCAATACGGTTTTCAGCTCCTTTTCCATATGGGGCATCATATTTGCTTTACTTGTTTTATAGTTGGAAACCAAAATGGTTCCTACCTAACATCTACTATATGTCAAACAGAATGCCCCCCAAACCTGGGGCTTTCCTGAACAGAAGTACTATAATGGGCTCAGCAGTCTGGCTATATGATGTCTCTTAGTGGAGGGTGTTATGGTCCATTAGGCTACAACAGGCTCTGTCCTCATCATCATCAGACACTCACAGTGATGTATGGAGGACGAGCGGCCTCTGTCTCTGTCCACTGGACACCGTTCATTACTTGATCCACACCAGACACAATGGTATTTTACTACAGAGATCCCTTAATCCACAAATCCTCACAAACGCAGGCACGTGCTCACACACTTTTTGCCTTCTCTTTAGCACATGCTGTCTCTTGAGCTCTTGCTCTTTTACCCACACGCCGACGGGTGTACGGGTGTACGGGTGTATGGGTGTACGACTCCAGAGACCATAGGCCTACTGGTAAAATGCACAAGGAGGTACTTCAGGGGTACTCCGGGCAGAGCAAAATTTAGTTGGTGGTACAGTAACCAAAAATATTGAGTTGCACCCCCTTTGGCCCTCAGCACAGCCTCAATTCGTTTGGGCATGGACTCTACAAGGTGTCGAAACCCACAGGGATGTTGACCCATGTTGACTTCAATGCTTTCCACAGTTTTGTCAAGCTGGCTGGATGTCCTTTCTTGATACAAAGGGAAACTAACTGTTCAGTGTGAAAAACCCAGCAACGTTGCAGTTCTTGATACACTAAAACCGGTGCATCTGGCACCTACTACCATACCCCGTTCAAAGGCATTCACTCTCTGAATGGCCCACATACACAATCCATGTCACAATTGTCTTAAGGCTTAAAATCCTTCCTTAACCTTTCTCCTTCATCTACACTGATCTAACCGGATTTAACAGGTGACATCAATAAGGGATCATAGCTTTCACCTAGATTCACTTGGTCAGTCTGTCATGGAAAGAGCAGGTGTTCTGAATGTTTTGTACACTCAGTGTAGATCATGGTTTGTAGGGACCATAAAATGAGTCTAACAGCAGAGAGCAAAGTATTAAAGATGGGAGTCGGAGCATATGGGTCATGGCGCTGACAGATAAATGGGATGCCCTTGACACACACGCATGTAAAGTATGAGGAATAGCCCGTCAGTTATAAATCCACTCATTAGGAGGCCCTTGGTGAAGAGAAAGCGTTGAGTTTAGTTCAGCCCGATACCAGACAGACAATCTACATGACAAATTCATAACGTGTGTTGGTGAATCCTGACCACTAGAGGGCAGAAGTGGAATGGGCAACTGGTTGGGTCAACTTCTACTTGGAGACTAGCCTCTGAGATTTCAGGATTACTTTTGGATACCAGATTGAAACAGTGAATATACAGGACAACTGAGTTTGAGTCGGCTGGTTTCAATAGGACATAATAGGACATAGTACAACAGGACATAATAGGACATAGTACAATAGGACATAATATGACATAGTACAATAGGACGTAGTAGGACATACTACAACAGGACATAGTAGGACATAGTACAATAGGACATAATATGACATAGTACAATAGGACGTAGTAGGACATACTACAACAGGACATAGTAGGACATAGTACAATAGGACGTAGTAGGACATAGTACAATAGGACGTAGTCTTGAGCACTCCTAGAGAATGAGAATCATCATCAATCATTTCATTAAACCAGAAATGACCCACCCATGTTGAGGGATAGGACAGGGTTCAGAGGTCATGGGTAGCACCAAGTGTTTTTCTTGATAAGGAAGGTGGTCAGGAAAAAGTCCTTGTCCTAGTCCTGAACCATGGGATAAGGGTTATGTCAGGCTGGCATGCACAAACTCTGGGCATGGTGTGGGCTAGAGAGATGACAACATGTACAGAGATAGGAAGGACTCCTCCATGCTTTCATGTTAGGGTCTATGGGAAGAGGTATTGGAGATAGAGCACGATTCACACATACATTTTCAAGCTGACTGAACATGCTGAACAATCAGATCCAAGGCAACAAAGTTCTCACCCCCTGAAGTGGCCAACACACACATTGCACTTTTATAGCAGAATCGCTATAGTTTTCAGAAGTATTTGTACAATACTTGTATTATTCTGAATTGAATCTAAAGAAACTACTGTGGTAGTAGCTATCTACAAACCACTCACCCCTGGGGACCACAATATCAGCCACCTGTACAGTGGGCTCGATGCACTGCTCAAAGCTAGGCTTGACAAACTTGTTGTACTGCTTAATGACTCCGCTGATGTCACGGCCGCGCTCCGATATGTCCCTCTTCAGACGCCTGAGTAGACGGATGTCTGAGTCTGTGTCCACAAACACTTTCATGTCCAGCAGCTGGGGAAGAGCGAGAAAGAGAGAAAGAGAGGGTTAAGAGAGGTCATGTATATAATCAATTCATAGGGCAGTGTTAACCCAAGATATAATTTCATGGCGAGGTGCTGGGTAAAAACTAAATTCCTTCAGGGGTGGGACACCCCACATACATGACGGTTGGGAAATCAATGTCGCAGGGTTGAAAGAAGTTAAATCGGATCTACTGTAAAGATTGCCTATTGGGTCTTTAATGCTCTTTTCCTGAACACACATCAATTGAAACAGCCATCATCAGCCAGTCAGGGGTAACTAAATGCAGTGCTCAAAGCTCTAACCTCAGCAAAACAAACGTTAGTAGAAGTAATGGTCCAGCAGAACCACTGAATGCGATGGAGACGCAAAAAGACCGCAACAACCCAAAAAGAGCTATTGATGACTCATTGGCCATTGAGTGTTGGAGTGTAACTCAGACAGACAATGCGACGGTCAGTCATTACGCAGTAAATCCTGACCAACCAGTCAAACCCAAAGCGCCACGCCAGTAGAGCTGTCAGTGTATAGGAAGGGATGAGGAGAAGGGCTCCAGCTTCTCCACATGACGGGCTATGATAGGACAGGGAAAGGGGCTTGGCAGTAGATCAACCTGGCCTCTCCATCTCTCTAAGCTGAGGCTCAGAATCTATCTCAGGACCTCTGTCATTTGGGGAAATGAGCAGGGCAGTTTAGGAACATTTTACAGCATTAAAGATGGCTACTCATTGTCGGGCCAGAACGGACCGGACACTTGGCGCAGCCAGCAGGGTAAGGCCTGTTGGAGTCATGGCAAAGGGTTGAGAGGGAACCAATTTATAGGAAAATAAATAAACTGGTTGATTAGAAATGTTTAGTACTAAGTGAGCTACAATTACAGTGATTTAAAGTCATACATCTTAAAAGAAAAACAACAACACTTTTATAGAAAACATGTAAATGAAAGTACATCCAATTATCTGCATTGTTTGGCTTCTCATCCTTGCCAAGCATATCCCAACCTCACTCTACAATGGCTGAACTGATAAATCACCAGGAACAGAAGTGCTTTGCCAATGCAAACCCATGTGCTCAGAGTTTAATTTGTATGGATTTCTGTACACACAGGACTGGCGGATCGAAGAGAACTAAGGGACCCATCAACAGCACCATCAATAAAACACAGTCTAGTCCATTCACTGACACACTGGCCAAACACAACCTCTAGATATAATGGAGGGAAGGAGAGTCCTAGGCAGGCTGCAAGTCTAGACTCTACTTCATGGATTTAGATGAACCAACGTAGTCTTTGTGAAAAGTTGTTGATCTATCTGTTGAAATAAAGAGGACCAAGATAGCTGACAAGGGTTGCCTGAAGAACTGCCATCAATTGTACTAAAAGAGTACTAATTTACACGTTCCTTTGTTTTAATCTTAAGGGACATTTTTCATGCATTTCTTCCTTGAAGAGAACTGGGCTTTGTGTTAGCAAGTGTAACTTTAGCCAAGCCTGCTGCAGGAATGGATCCCCAACAAGACACACAGCCCCACACTTCACCCTACCCAGTGCTCCTCCATTTCTATCAGCCAGTCCCCAGCCCAGTCACCCAGGGCCAGCCCCAGCCCCAGCCTGCAACCCAAGCAGGCCCAGGCAGAGAGCAGTGAGCAGGAGAAAGGTAAAACGGTGAATACAGAGAGAGAATCCCTCTTATTTCCTTGAATCTGCTTGAGGATGGCAGCGGCTCTCCATTAAATCGATGATGATGCTGATCTTAACTTGTTTTGTACATAATGTCGCCGCCATCATTTCTTATGACCGGAAACAGCTTCTGGACATCAGAAAAGCTATCACTAAGCTCAATTTGGATGGAAATTACTACTTAAACGAGTCAGCAATCCTGGACGTTCTGCTTACGCCGAACCAGGCCTTAATCCCCAGGACTCGAAAGAGGAAGCAGTGGAGAAAGAGAGGCAGGCGAGCCGGCACCCTGACGAGACTAGGTCGGTGAGCAAATAGACCGCCATTGCCCTCTGTTCTATTGGCGAACGTTTAGTCACTGGAGAACAAACTGGATGAACTCTGTTTGAGACTGTCCTATCAACGGGACCTGAAAAACTGTGATATCCTATGTTTCTCGGAGTCGTGGCTGAACGAGGACATGGCTGTAAGAGTGTGTCTTCAGAACAGCTGGTGTGTGATTTCTAATGTTAAGGAAGTCTCAAGATTTAGCTCGCCTGAGTTAGAATACCTCATGATAAGCAGCAGACCATACTATTTACCAAGAGACTTTTCATCTATATTTTTTCTATGACACAAAGACCCTAATCAGCGATCAAGAAAATGCACATTAAGAGGCAGCGTTTCTCGTGGCTTCTCCATAACTCATTTTTAACAGCATGTTACTTGTGTCAACTCTAAATCACATTCACTCCACACACATACAAGGCCCTCCCTTTGGCAAATCAGACCATAACTCTATCCTCCTGCTTCCAAGCAAAAACTCAAACCAGTGACACGCCCAATACGGAAGTGGTCTGATGAAGCGGATGCTAAGCTACAGGTCTGTTTCACTAGCACAGATTGGAATATGTTTCGGGATTCATCAGACAACATTGAGGAGTTTACCACATCAGTCACCAGCTTCATTAATAAGTCCATTGACGTCATCCACACAGTGACCCTACGTACAGTGTCTTCTGAAAGTACTCATACTCTTTGACTTATTCCGCATTTTGTTGTGTTAAAGCCTGAATTCAAAATTGATTCCAATTTACACAAAATACACCAGAATAAAGTGAAAACATTTTTTTGCATATGTATTCAAAAGGAAATACAGAAATTTACATAAGTCTTCACACCCTTTAGAGTCACCTTTGGCAGTGATTACATCTGTGAGTATTTCTGAGCTTTGCACACCTGGATTGTACAATATTTGCTCATTCTTTAAGTTGGTTGTTGAGACACAGCCATTTTCATGTCTTGCCATAGATTTTCAAACAGATTTAAGTCAAAACTGTAACTAGGCCACAAAGCAGACAACCACTTATTCCTCTAGGATTTTGCTTGTACTTCGATCTATTACATTTCTTTTCATCCTAAAAAAACTCCTGTTCCTTGAGATGACACCCATATCCATAACATAATACAGCCACCGCCACCATGCTTGAAAATATGAAGAGTGGTACTCAGTGATGCATTGTGTTGTATTTGCCTCCAACATAAAGATTGAATTCAGGACAAAGTTAAGTTAATTTACAGGCAGTAACAACAAAATGTGGAAAAAGTCAAGGGTTGTGAATACTTAAAGGCACTTTACATACCCCAAACAGAAGGCATGGATTATAGGCAACATCTGCACTTAGCTAAAAGCTAGAACTGACGTTTTCAAGGAGCGGGACATTAATCCAAACACTTGACACAGCAAGGGCAGGGACAAGAACAAATGGCAGGCAAAGAGACCCATCAAGACCAGGAGCAGAAGAAAAAAAATTACCAGACTTCTTCTGACCTTACTACGTCAGCTCTGACTCTCAACGGATGTGGCAGGGCTTACAAACTATCACGGATTACAAAGGGAAACCCAGCCGCGAGCTGCCCAGCGACACGACCCTAACAGACACGCTCGCTTCGAGGCAAGCAACCCTGAACATGCATGAGAGCACCAGCTGTCCATGACGACTTCTTGCTCCCCGTAGCCGATGTGAGTAAGACCTTTAAACAGGTTAACATTCGCAAGGCCAGGGAGCCAGACGGAATACCAGGACGCCTACTCCGAGCAAGGGCTGACCTGCCTAAATGACTATCGCCCCATAGCACTCACATCTATAGCCATGAAATACTTTGAAAGGCTGGTCAATGGCTCACAACACCATTATCCCAGACACCCTGAACCCACTCCAATTTGCATACCGCACCAACAGATCAACAGTTCACTGACTACAACTCGGTGGTCTACACCAAACTTAGAACCCTGGGACTGAACACCTCCCTCTGCAACTGAATCCTGGAGTTTGACGGGCCGCAGCCAGGTGGTGAGGGTAGGCAACAACACATCCCCCATGCTGACCGATACGGGTGCCCCTCATGGTTGTGTGCTTAGTCCCCTCCTGTACTCCCTGTTCACCTACATTTGCGTTGCTGCGCACGACTCCAAAAACATCATCATCAAGTTTGCTGATGACACATTGGCAGTAGGACTGATCACCGATGACGAGGCAGCGTATAGGGAGGTCAGAGATCTGGAGTGTGGTGCCAGGACAACAACCTCTCCCTCAACATCAGCAAGACAAAGAAGCTGATTGTGGACTACAGGAAATGGAGGAGTGAGCATGCCCCCATCCACTTCGATGGGGCTGTAGTGGAGCGGGTCGAGAGCCTCAAGTTCCTCTGTGTTCACATCACTAAGGAATTAACATGGTCCACACACCCACACAGATCTGAAGAGGGCACTGCCGCAGGACTGCCACGCAGAAGAAATATCAGCTTTTGTAGAGAAGCAAGAGATTGAACTTCCCAACTTTCTAGAGTTTTCCATGTTAGATAACACTATCAATGTTTCCCTTTACTGATGGAATTGTGATCGAATCAATGCAATATTAGCCACTTTCAATGCAACAAACCGAAACAAAATGAACTATGCAAAACTTATTAGTATGCAAAACTAACTATGCAAGAGATTTTGTTATAGACAGAACGCATCGGAGTAGGATTCTAATGAATTGACAGGCACAACTCAGGCGCATACTCACAGACCGGTGCACCATAACCAATCAGAGCTGCAGTAGGCCTATACGCAAACCAACCATTGCCATATATGGATTTGTGAGACTCCATTTGAACTGGACTGTGTTTACAGCATGAGAGTAAATATGCTTGTTTTGAGATCAAAGCGAGAGCTGCATGTAGCCACGTGGGCACATTTGTTCATATCTTTTGGTAGTTAGTGAGTTATCCCAGTTATAGATCATTTGTAGTCACCAATGGGGGAGTTATTGCTTCCTAAAAGAGCACAAAATGTGTGCATTTCTAGCCACCTTGGAAAAATGAGTCCAAGCTTGAATAAGCTAAGTAGCTAACAGGCTGAGGGTTGCATGATTTGTCTGATTCTCTATAATAATGGTATGGGAATAATTATGTAATTTTTTTTGTAAAGTTGTTTCTTGCATCAGACAACATTTTCAGTCACTTCCTTGTTTGAAGGACATGTGGAACAGTTAATGTTAAGCCCTGCATGTTTTTTTTTCCAAACGTCTCATGGAATGCAGGCCTACATTGAACACCACACATTGGCTACTATTGTAGGCTGAATGATAGAACAGCTATTTCCATGATAAAATGTTATGGGATGCATTTTCTCCATTGTTTTTGATGATAGGCCACTCTGGTAGACCAACATTGATCAAATAGCCACAGTAGCCTACTTGACCTCTGTTAAAACTAACTTAAAGCGGGTACAGCCTCAGAGTTCACAGTAAATGTGCATCGGAAGTTGCACAGAATTGTCAATGTTCACGTTTGCGCTCAGCAGACCTGAAATTTGCTCAGTGCCGGAAATCATTTGAGAGAACATTGGTGGTGAGTATGGCCCAGTACAGCCCAAATGCTAGAATCCCTTCAAATATGACAACATTGGCACCATACACAGTTTTCTGCAAAAAAGAGGACACACCATAAAGAGAGATTATTACCACACTAAGCAGATGGTGTACACTGACTGTACATAATTAGGCAGACAGCATATGGCAGAACAGGGACTGGACCAGGTTTCTCAAGCATTATGAAGGATGTGCCCACCAGGTGTGCCAGGTAAGAGCGTGGGAGTGTGGCTGGCAGAGGGAGACAGGTGGGTTGGTGAGGTCCAAAGGACACAGCTCCTGGCAGCTCCCCTCTGCAGTCCTGTCTCCATGTTTACAGTAAAACCAAATGGTTAAGAGACGCTCCAAATCCCCCCTCTTCCCTCTGCTCCTCTGACCTATACCCGCTCATCCCTTGCTCTCTACCCCATAATCCTCCGGCCAATCCCTCTCGGATTTAAGGCCCTAAACGAAGCAGTTAAAAAAATATATATAGTTTTTAAATGTAACCTTTATTTAACTACTAGGTAAGTCAGTTAATAACAAATTCTTATTTACAACAACAGCCTACCAAGGAACAGTGGGTTAACTGCCTTGTTCAGGTGCAGAATGACAGATTTTTACCATGTCAGCTCGGGGATTGATCTTTCAGTTACTGGCCCAACACTCTAACCACTAGGCTACCTGCCGCCCCAGTTTGTTTGCTGTAATTACCTCCCACTGTAGCTCCGATAATGGGTAATGTGATTTTTTAACCATTGGAAGTAATACCAGAGGTGGCTGAGCAGAACAGTGTGGCCAGCTTGTTACGATCAGATGTGATCAGAGCTACAGAGTGTCACGACCCCATTACAGAGCTGCAGTGAATGACCAGGATAACTCATATTGATCAGAAAGAGGGGAGTGGATCTCACACAGAGAGAAAAAGTGTTCATGGTTTCATTAATTTACCACATTACTACCCCCTGGTGATTTAAAATGGCTTTAAAATAATAGAGGCTCATAGGGAGGGAGCCAAGTGACCTCTAAGTTCCCTAGTAGTCAGGCAAAATAGTCATTCTTTATTGATAATGTGTTATAAAGTCCATCACGAATGCTGGCTATATGTACAGATAGACTTGTGCTTCCCTAGGGTTCTATGGCTTAATTACATTAACACTCCCTTCATAAAACAAGTTTTGTTTCTCTGGATAGCTGTGCTTCTTTCAGCCATGAAAATGTATTGCGTCTTGAGGACATGAAAGCAACAATTAAACTAGAGCTGTCCTTATTTAGTCGACTGGTCGGTCGATCAAGATTTTTTTGGTCAGGCAGTCAAAAAAAAAAAAACAAGTATATATATACACACACAGTTGAAGTCAGAAGTTTACATGCACCTTAACCAAATACATTTAAACTGGGTTTTTCACAATTCCTAACATTTAATCCTAGCAAAAATTCCCTGTCTTCGGTCAGTTAGGATCACCACTTTATTTTAAGAATTTTAAATGTCAGAATAATAGTAGAGAGAATTATTTATTTCAGCTTTTATTTCTTTCATCACATTCCCAGTGGGTCAGAAGTTTACATACACTCAATTAGTATTTGGTAGCATTTCCTTTGAATTGTTTAACTTGGGTCAAACATTTTGGGTAGCCTTCCTCAAGCTTCCCACAATAAGTTGGGTGAATTTTGGCCCATTCCTCCTGACCGAGCTGGTGTGACGGGGTCAGGTTTGTAGGCATCCTTGCTCGCACACGCTTTTTCAGTTCTGCACACACATTTTTTATAGGATTGAGGTCAGTGCTTTGTGATGGCCACTCCAATAACTTGACTTTGTTGTCCTTAAGCCATTTTGCCACAACTTTGGAAGTATGCTTTGGGTCATTGTCCATTTGGAAGACCCATTTGCGACCAAGCTTTAACTTCCTTACTGATGTCTGAGATGTTGCTTCAATATATCCACATAATTTTCCTACCTCATGATGCCATCTATTTTGTGAAGTGCACCAGTCCCTCCTGCAGCAAAGCACCCCCACAACATGATGCTGCCACCCCCGTGCTTCATGGTTGTGATGGTGTTCTTCGGCTTGCAAGCATCCCCCTTTTTCCTCCAAACATAACAATGATCATTATGACCAAACAGTTATATTTTTGTTTCATCAGACCAGAGGACATTTCTCCAAATAGTACGATCTCTGTCCCCATGTGCAGTTGCAAAACTGTAGTCAGGCTTTTTTATGGCAGTTTTGGAGCAGTGGCTTCTTCCTTGCTGAGCGGCCTTTCAGGTTGTGTCGATATAGGACTTGTTTGTGGTTAGATATACTTTTGTACCTGTTTCCTCCAGCATCTTCACAAGGTCCTGTGCTGTTTTTCTGGGATTGATTTGCACTTTTTGCACCAAAGTGCATTCATCTCTAGGAGACAGAATGTGTCTCTTTCCTGAGCGGTTGGATAGCTGCGTGATTCCATGGTGTTTATACTTGTGTACTATTGTTTGTACAGATGAACGTGGTACCTTCAGGCCTTTGGAAATTGCTCCCAAGGATGAACCAGACTTGTGGAGGTCTACAATTTTTTCTGAGGTCTTGGCTGATTTCTTTTGATTTTCCTATGATGTCAAGCAAAGAGGCACTGAGTTTGAAGATGTAGTTCAAGGCCTAACTCCAATTGACTCAAATGATGTCAATTAGCCTATCAGAAGCTTCTCTAGCCATGACATCATTTTCTGGAATTTTCCAAGCTGTTTAAAGGCACAGTCAACTTAGTGTATGCAAACCACTGTTATACAGTGAATTATAAGTGAAATAATCTGTCTGTAAACAATTGTTGAAAAAATTATGCCATTATGCCGTGTCATGCACAAAGTAGATGTCCTAACCGACTTGTCAAAACTATAGTTTGTTAACAGGAAATTTGTGGAGTGGTTGAAAAACAAGTTTTAATGACTCCACCCTAAGTTTATGTAATCTTCTGACATACCTACTCATTCAAGGGTTTTATTGTATTTGTACTATTTTCTACATTGTACTACGATAGTGAAGACATCAAACCTATGAAAAAGCATATGGAATCAAGGACACCAATAATAAGAGACTTACTTGGGCCAAGAAACACGAGCAATGGACAGGTGGAAATTTGTCCTTTTGTCTGGAGTCCGAATTGGAGATTTTTGGATCCAACTGCCACGTCTTTGTGAGACACGGTGTGGGTGAATGAATGATCTCCGCATGTGTATTTACCCCCATAAAGCATGGGGGAGGCAGTGTTATGGTGTGGAGTTGATTTGCTGGTGACACTGATATATTTAGAATTCAAGGCACACTTAACCAGCATGGCTACCACAGCATTCTGCAGCGATACACCATCCCATCTGGTTTGCAATTAGTGGGACTATCATTTGTTTTTTAACAGAACAATGACCCAACACACCTCCAGGCTGTGTAACGGCTATTTTACCAAGAAGGACAGTGATGAGTGCTGCATCAGATGACCTGGCCTCCCGACCTCCTGATGTTTTGGGATGAGTCGGACCACAGGGTGAAGGAAAAGCAGCCAACAAGTG
This sequence comes from Oncorhynchus gorbuscha, assembly GCF_021184085.1. NCBI lineage: Eukaryota > Metazoa > Chordata > Actinopteri > Salmoniformes > Salmonidae > Oncorhynchus > Oncorhynchus gorbuscha. The sequence goes on along the minus strand of NC_060184.1, from coordinate 26,549,508 downwards.
CTCAACATAGGTGGGAACTCCTTTAAGACTGTTGGAAAAGCTTTCCAGGTGAAGCCAAGAGAATGCCAAGAGTGTGCAAAGCTGTCACTTGTTTGGTTACTACATGATTCCATATGTGTTATTTCATAGAGGAAAACTGAGGGCCTAGAATATTTATACAATGTTATAAGTTTGCTAGTGCGATTTTCAGGCCGGACCTAAATTAATAGTTTACCAAATATTTCAAGTTCCTTGCAAACACGCCATGCGTAGCCAATGTGATTTATAGGATATTTATTTTTAAATCAGGATATGTTCTACCTTAAGGCTGTAATGTTTTTATTTGTTGGCTTTATGTAAACAATTTTTTACATATTTGGCAATGCCAATAGAATTTACTTTTAGAATTTTGATTAACCACAACGATTGAGATTTGAAGACTATTATAAATGAAATGCAACTGTTCCATGAAAATGTGCATTTAAAATCATAACTGGCACGCAGATCAGTAGAAATGTTTGGATAAATTGCCGGAAAAGGCTGCCCCCCTGGTGTAGCAGCAGGAGCGTAATAGTAGAATCTGCGAAGGCCAGCAGCAGCGTGAGGAAGAGAGTCAGGAACACATTTTTTTCTTCTGGTTAGGCTAACTAATTAGTCTTCATTATTTAAACACAGTGTGCTTAAAGCATCAGACAAGCTCAGTAGCAAAGGGTGTGTCTATATAGGGAAAAATACACATTTTTGAATTTCGACCGGTCGAAAGAACAGACTCTAGGTCGACCAAGATTTTATTTTTGTCATGGACTTTAAACACCGAATGGAATTACTATAACGAAATGCCCTTTGTGATAGTCAATATATAGAGATGTTTTAAATTCACACAAGCCTATTGGGGCAACAAAGTATGAGTTGTTAAAGCCATTCCCTTGTCACCTCAAATGAGAACATGGCTGCTACAGTAAATTGATATGAATTATTCAAGTTAGAGGTTTACGCAATTAAAAAGCTCAAATCAGAATTAAAATGGCCAACCGTTTGGAGGGGTGAGGACAAATCAGGGTAAACACACCACAACCAGGTTCTGTTAAACTTTCTTTAACAACGGGAAACAATGCAAGCAGCAGTCTCAGAATGCTATTGAGTTTAGTGGGTCTGCCTGGGTAGGATGAGCGTGCCTCTAGAGCAGGTATGGGCAACTTTGAAGGGGGAGGATCATTAAAAAATCGGAACTTCTCATGAGTTGCCACAGTGGCTCGCGAGTCTGCGTACCCACAATACATTGCAGGGACTAGCATTTTGGAGGCCCTAAGTGAAGTTAGAAGTTTAGATATCTGGCTAGACTAACCTACCAATCTAATAAATGTTAGCCTACATGGGCTAATTGAGTGACTGTCAGTGACTGACATAAGAGAAAAACTGCTGATGCACAACCATATGTAAAAATATTGCACCTTTTGTATTCTAACTCTCAAAAGTAACTTGGAAAAAGTAAGAGACATGGACTTACATGGACACCCCCCCACAAAAGCGGGGCTGCAGGCTGGCCGGTAGTTGCCTATCTCTGCTGCAGAGGGTATTGATAGTTCTGTACTACTCCTATACAAAATCACAGGGGACTAGTTTGGCAAGTTTACCTTAGAGCCTTCATTATAAATAAAGCCAGGATCTTACCAAGGATAAAGTCCTGGGGCTAAGCATATCTTCTTATAGTTTACCTTGGTGTCCTCCTTATAGCATTTACATGATACTCCTTTAGTAGAAAGATTCTATAAAACTAAGTTAAACTTCTAGAAATAGTCCTGTAGTATACCTTATAGAAAGAGTCAATGGAGAGGAGGACCACCCAGGGAACATCCAGAGCCTCAATTATCTTACTGGCCACTGTAGTTTTCCCAGAGGCACGTCCTCCACACAGGCCTGCAGGAGGAAATGGGGGTAAAGCGGGACTCCCGACAAACGTACACTAGGAATCTAAAACAACAACGGCAGGAGTGAATCCAACAATACATGCTGTGGTTGTGAAAAACAGGATACAGTGGTTGTGAAAAACAGGATGCAGTGGTTGTGAAAAACAGGATGCAGTGGTTGTGAAAAACAGGATGCAGTGGTTGTGAAAAACAGGATGCAGTGGTTGTGAAAAACAGAATGCAGTGGTTGTGAAAAACAGGATGCAGTGGTTATGAAAAACAGGATGCAGTGGTTGTGAAAAACAGAATGCAGTGGTTGTGAAGAACAGGATGCAGTGGTTGTGAAACACAGGATGCAGTGGTTGTGAAACACAGAATGCAGTGGTTGTGAAAAACAGAATGCAGTGGTTGTGAAGAACAGGATGCAGTGGTTGTGAAACACAGAATGCAGTGGTTGTGAAAAACAGAATGCAGTGGTTGTGAAGAACAGGATGCAGTGGTTGTGAAACACAGAATGCAGTGGTTGTGAAACACAGAATGCAGTGGTTGTGAAAAACAGAATGCAGTGGTTGTGAAGAACAGGATGCAGTGGTTGTGAAACACAGAATGCAGTGGTTGTGAAACACAGAATGCAGTGGTTGTGAAAAACAGAATGCAGTGGTTGTAGTGTCTGCTGCTGCACTGGCAGTGGAACCCCTATTAAGTAGTGAATACATAACCAGAGAGGTGCGATGGTTCAGATAACACAGGGTGAAGTTCAAAACTGTTGAGTTAGCCTTCAAACTTGCACAGAAAGAATATTTAAGACAACAAAATGGAACTGAAAACTGCCTGGATAAGCTGTTTTTCAAAATAGTCCAAATAAAATGGATTGCACTTCGAATTTAGCTATGTTGTCACAATGAAACCCAGCCATCAGACTGACTGATAGACCATGAAGCAATCCATCCGGTAAATTACATTACATCTGTCTGGAATTATTACACAGAGAAAATGTCAAACTCCTTTTATGTGCTCTCTTTCTTTCTCCTCTTTGACCTCTGAGGCAGGTTGATTATTCCACCCCAGTGGACTTCCAACTATTTCCATCAGTAGCAGAGTGCTGGCCAGAGCAGCCCAGCAGGGTGGCCCTTTCATGGGAATCGTCGACCAGGGCATCTTCAGAAGAAGGGCGCTGGAATGTATAGCGGCCGTTTTATGGCTCCAGACCAATTCTGCTATTGTGTGTTTTTTTTAGAGCTCATCTTAACTTTGATTTTTACATATTTCCACCATCGTTTCCTACGACCTAAAAGAGCTTCTGGACATCAGAACAGTGATCACTGACCTCAATTTGGATGAAGATTTCGGCAGCAAAGGACACATTGCTCAACCCTGACCAGGCCCTACTCCCAGACACTCAGAAGAGAAAGACACGATGATCTAGAGGCCGAAGAAATGTAATATCCTATGTTTTTCGGACACTTGGCTAAACAAGGACATGGATAATATTCTAGCAGTTTTTTCTAGGACAGAACGGCAGCGTAGGGTAAGCTCAAGGGGGGCAGTGTTTATTTCTCCCTTAACAACAGCTGGTGCGCAATCTCTAATATTAAGGAAGACTCAAGGTTCTGCTCACCCGAGTTAGAATACCACATGATAAGCTGTAAACCATACTATTTACCAAAATAGTTTATCTATATTTTTCAAAGCAATCTATTTACCACCACAAACAGATGTTGGCACTAAGAGCTGTATAAGGCCATAAGCAAACAAGAAAATGCTCATCCAGTGTCGGTTCTCCTAATGGTCAGTGATTTTAATCCAGTAAATAAATGGAATCCATTTTAATCTCATTTCTACCAGAATGTCACCTGTGAAACTAGAGGCAACAAACCTTGAGATCACCTTTACTCCACACAAAGAGACGCATATAAAGCTCGCCCTCCATTTGGCAAATCTGACCATAACCCCAGTGGTGTTAAGTACTTCAGTAAAAATACTTTAAAGTACTACGTAAGTCATTTTTAGGGGTATCTGTACTTTACTATTTGTATTTTGGACAACTTTTACTTCACTATATTCATAAAGAAAATAATATGTACTTTTTACTCCATACATTTTCCCTGACACCCAAAAGTACTCTTTACATTTTGAATACTTAGCAGGGCATGTTCATGTGGTCTAATTCACATACTTATCAAGAGAACATCCCAGGTCATCCCTACTGCCCCTGATCTGGCAGACTCACTAAACACATGCTTAGTTTGTAAATGATGTCTGAGTGTTGGAGTGTGCTCCAGGATATCTGTAAATAAAATAAAAACACTGGCACCATATGGTTTGCTTAAGGAATTTGAAGTGATTTATTTGAATTTGAAGTACTTTGAAACTTAAGTATATTTAAGCGATTACATTTACTTTTGATACTTAAGTTTATTTAAGCGTAGCCTAGTGGTTAGAGCGTTGTACTAGTAACCGGAAGGTTGCAAGTTCAAACCCCCGAGCTGACAAGGTACAAATCTGTCGTTCTGCTCCTGAACAGGCAGTTAACCCACTGTTCCTAGGCCGTCATTGAAAATAAGAATTTGTTCTTAACTGACTTGCCTGGTTAAATAAAGGTTAAAAAAATACTTTTACTCAAGTAGTATTTTACTGGGTGACATTTACTTGAGTCATTTTATATTAAGGCATATGTACTTTTACTCAAGTATGACAATTGGGTACTTTTTCCACCACTGCATAACTCTATCCTCCTGATTCCTGCTTACAAAGAAAAACTCCAACAGGAAGTACCAGTGACTCGCTCAATGTGGAAGAGACCGTACGTACATATCCCAACCAGAAGCCATAGATTACAAGCAACACATACAGTGAGTTTAAGGCTAGAATGAACGGTCATTAGTACATCTGTTTTAGCAGTGTCTGCTCTGCTTGAAATTTGAAGAGTTGTAACATAAACATGGTATGGTTCAAAAGGTTAACTTCTCCTGTATTACAGTAAAATAATGTCTCCACGTGTTTCGGTGTCCATTTAACAGATTCTCTAGGACCAAACCTCAAATGCAAATAGCGAGTTGAAACCGTTTGACAGAGAGGAAGAAGTGATCTCTCATCTTTGTTTTTGTGAATGGTAGGGGGAGTGGCTTGTGAGAAAGAGGCGAAGCGAGAGGTTTCAATCTCACCTAAATCTATCCAAAATAATCCCAATGCGTTTCTATGCACTTATTTTGAACCCAAGCTTGTCGCCTGCCTTCCCGCCTTTGAAACAACAACTCCAATTATTAGGGAGGAGACATGAGCATCTTGTCATGATATACAGATCTCTGGTGTAAATGGGAAGGTGCACAGTACAGAGAGAGCAAATGAGACGAGACCAAATAGACAACATGTGAAGAAGCAGACATAAATGCTCAAAAATGAAAAATGAAACAAAAAAAGGATTTTGCAATACAGGCATTTGGAATATATCTTAAAAACACATTCAAATTAATCAAATTCATTCGATATATCACCCAGTTTAATTGCAAACTATCGCGGATTACAAAGGGAAACCCAAGCGCGAGCTGCCCAGTGACGCAAGCCTACTAGATGAGCTCTTATATGCCTTATATGCTCGCTTTGAGGCAAGCAACACTGAACCGAAAGCCAAGTCAACAAACAGGTCAGTGACCATCTCGAATCCCACCGTAACTTCTCCGCTGTGCAATCTGGTTTCCGAGCCGGTCACGGGTGCACCTCAGCCACGCTCAAGGTACTAAACAATATCATAACCGCCATCGATAAAAGACAGTACTGTGCAGCCATCTTCGTCGACCTTGCCAAGGCTTTCGACTCTGTCAATCACCATATTCTTATCGGCAGACTCAGTAGCCTCGGTTTTTCTAATGACTGCCTTACCTGGTTCACCAACTACTTTGCAGACAGAGTTCAGTGTGTCAAATCTGGAGGGCATGCTGCCCGGTCCTCTGGCAGTCTCTATGGGGGTGCCACAGGGTTCAATTCTCGGGTCGACTCTTTTCTCTGTATATATCAATGATGTTGCTCTTGCTGCGGGCGATTCCCTGATCCACCTCTACGCAGACGACACCATTCTATATACTTTTGGCCCGTCATTGGACACTGTGCTATCTAACCTCCAAAGGAGCTTCAATGCCATACAACACTCCTTCCGTGGCCTCCAACTGCTCTTAAACGCTAGTAAAACCAAATGCATGCTTTTCAACCGTTCGCTGCCTGCACCCGCACGCCCGACTAGCATCACCACCCTGGATGGTTCCGACCTAGAATATGTGGACATCTATAAGTACCTAGGTGTCTGGCTAGACTGTAAACTATCCTTCCAGACTCATATCAAACATCTCCAATCTAAAATCAAATCTAGAGTCGGCTTTCTATTCCGCAACAAAGCCTCCTTCACTCATGCCGCCAAACTTACCCTAGTAAAACTGACTATCCTACCGATCCTCGACTTCGGCAATGTCATCTACAAAATAGCTTCCAATACTCTACTCAGCAAACTGGATGCAGTTTATCACAGTGCCATCCGTTTTGTTACTAAAACACCTTATACCACCCACCACTGCGACCTGTATGCTCTAGTCGGCTGGCCCTCTCTACATATTCATTGCCAGACCCACTGGCTCCAGGTCATCTACAAGTTCATGCTTGGTAAAGCTCCGCCTTATCTCAGTTCACTGGTCACGATGGCAACACCCACCCTTAGCACGCACTCCAGCAGGTGTATATCACTGATCATCCCTAAAGCCAACACCTCATTTGGCTGCCTTTTGTTCCAGTTCTCTGTTGCCTGTGACTGGAACAAATTGCAAAAATCGCTGAAGTTGGAGACTTTTATCTCCCTCTTCAAACATCTGCTATCTGAGCAGCTAACCAATCGCTGCTGCTGTACATAGTCTATCGGTAAATAGCCCACCCAATTTTACCTACCTCATCCCCATACTGTTTATATTTATTTACTTTTCTGCTCTTTTGCACACCAATATCTCTACCTGTACATGACCATCTGATCATTTATCACTCCAGTGTTAATCTGCAAAATTGTAATTATTTGCCTACCTCCTCATGCCTTTTGCACACAATGTATATAGACTCTCTTGTTTTCCTACTGTGTATTGACTTGTTAATTGTTTACTCCATGTGTAACTCTGTGTTGTCTGTTCACACTGCTATGCTTTATCTTGTTCAGGTCGCAGTTGCAAATGAGAACTTGTTCTCAACTAGCCTACCTGGTTAAATAAAGGTGAAATATATATATATATTTTTTAAACATGAGTGAGAGCACCAGTAGTTCAGGATGACTGTGATCACGCTCTCTGTATCCGATGTGAGTAAGACCTTTAACTTCTTATGGTATAGGGGACGGTAGCGTCCCACTTGGCCAAAAACAGGGAAAATGCAGCTCTGAAAATTCAAATAAATTGCTATAAAAATCAAACTTTCATTAAATCACACATGTTAGATACTCAATTAAAAGCTACACTCGTTGTGAATCCAGCCAACATGTCAGATTTTAGAAAGGCTTTTCGGCGAAAGCATAAGAAGCTATTATCTGATGATAGCACAACCAGTAAACAAAGAGAGTAGCATATTTCAACCCTGCAGGCGCTACACAAAACACAGAAGTAAAATATAAAACATGCCTTACCTTTGACGAGCTTCTTTTCTTGGCACTCCAATATGTCCCATAAACATCACAATTGGTCCTTTTGTTAGATTAATTCCGTCCATATATATCCAAAATGTCATTTTATTTGACGCGTTTGATCTAGAAAAAAACAGCTTCCAAAATGCGCAACGTCACTACAAAATATTTAAAAAGTTGCCTATAAACTTTGCCAAAATATTTCAAACTACTTTTGTATTTTTAAACGTTAATAATCGATCAAATTCAAGACGGGTCTATCTGTTTTCAATGGAGGACGAGAGGAAACTAACGCTACTTTCAAGTCTTGGCCAACTCTCAACAGCATTACCCTTTTCCAGGATGGCCCTACTTCTTCATTGCACAAATGAATAACCTCAACCAAATTCCAAAGACTGGTGACATCCAGTGGAAGCGGTTGGAACTGAAAACAAGTTCCTAAGAAATATCGTTTGCCAATGTGATATATATTCGGCCTCTGTACTGCTCTGTGTTAGCCTGAAACATAGATCAACTATTTATATATACCTGTCTGATCTAGACACGGACATGTCTTCTTTCTCCGGCATCAGGACATCGTTTTGGTTAATTGTTATTGTCATGTTTCCTTCCATCTCGTACACAACGCGGGCGGTGCGTAAACACTGGAAGGAGCGTGTAACATCACTTTTTGTGTACATGTCATGTGAGTGCATGGAGAGCGCTCCATTATGTCCATACTCCCTCCCTCATCCCATAGATTTATGCCGCGTTCAAATGCTAGTTGGAAATAGGAAACTCGGAAATGTCAAACTTTCTGATTCGTTGAATGCGGGACGTGTGTAACTACAACCAGTTAGCAAGTTGGACATCTCCGTGTTTCCTCGTTAAGACTAGTACTTGAACGCAGCATTATATCACAGACAGAACTGGTCCCTACTCTGTGCGCATGTGCAATAACTCAATTCGCCCTCGCATTCCTTCTAAACAATGCCATTTAAAATATACGTCTACAAAACTTAGTCCACTCTGTTCGTAACCGATTGTAGTTTTGGGAACAGAAAACTGTACTGAGATCGAATGTTTCAAAATTAGCAGTATGTTGGCCCAGTTTCACCTAGCTCCAGCCTCTCCCACTTCCCGCCATATTTGGTTTTGAGAAGTTCTAAACCGCTGCTTAGATGTATAAATCCTATGAGATCTGGGCCTAGTTACCCAGAGCCTCCGTAGCGTTAATTTGACGCTACGCCTCCCTTAAGCGGGATAATTGTCATCAGCAACCACTGAATAGCATAGCACCACAGTCAAATGATATTACTAAAAAATATTAATATTCATGAAATCACAAGTGCAATATTGCAAAACACAGCTTAACCTTTTGTTAATCCACCTGTCATCTCAGATTTTGAAATGATGCTTTACAGCGATAGCAATCCAAGCGTTTGTGTAAGTTTATCGATCGCATGACAAAACAGTAAGTACACTTAGCATCAGGTAGCTTGGTCACGAAAATCAGAAATAAATCAAATTAATCGTTTACCTTTGATGATCTTCAGATGTTTTCACTCACGAGACTCCCAGTTACACAACAAATGTTCCTTTTGTTCCATAAAGATTATTTTTATATCCAAAATACCTCCGTTTGTTTGTCGCGTTATGTTCAGAAATCCACAGGAAAGAGCGGTCACGACAACACAGACGAAAATTCCAAATAATATCCATAATGTCCACACAAACATGTCAAATGTTTTTTTATAATCAATCCTCAGGTTGTTTTTAAAATATATATTCGATAATATATCTAGCGGGAGTGTAGGTTTTTTAATAGGACAGGGAGAAACAATGGCATCTTTACTCTGTTGCGCAAAACTCACACTGAGAGCCCCCACACTTACGCAATGTGATCTTTCTCGCTCATTTTTCAAAATAAAAGCCTGAAACTATTTCTAAAGACTGTTGACACCTTAGAAGCCATAGAAAAGGGAATCTGGTTGATATCCCTTTAAATGGAGGATAGGCTTGCATAGGAACAGAGAGGTTTCAAAGTAAGAGGCACTTCCTGATTGGATTTTCCTCAGGTTTTCGCCTGCAATATCAGTTCGGTTATACTCACAGATAATATTTTGTCAGTTTTGGAAACCTTAGAGTGTTTTCTATCCTAATCTGACAATTATATGCATATTCTAATTTCTGGGGCTGAGAAATAGGCTGTTTCAAATGGGTATGTTTTTTAGCCAAAAACTAAAATACTGCCCCCTACATGCAAAAGGTTTTAAGATCATCGTTAGAACCATCTTATGTATCTTTAGTAACCGCAGTGGTTCCCAAAGAATTCATGGCTCTTAAAAACATTTGCACATCTACTCGTGATCCAGACCACTCATAGAGCAGCAGTGCATCGTTAGACTTCTGCCTTAGCTCACAAGTAGTAGCAGTGTATGGCTAAAATCACAGAGGAAGCCAAGCCAAGCTAGTAAAAAATCCCTGTTAAAACCAGTTGTGATAATTGCATTGTTTGCTCCTTGATCTATAACCCATTAGTTAATTTGCCAGTATGATATACAAAAAGTGTCATGTTTTGTCTTATATTGTCTTGTCATTTTGCTTTTCCTTCTGTTCGTTTTCCCCCTGCTGGTCTTTTTAGGTTCGTTCCCCTTTTTTCTCTCTCCCTTCCTCTCTCTCTTCTCTCTATCGTTCCGTTCCTGCTCCCAGCTGTTCCTATTCCCCTAATCAATCATTTAGTCTTCCCACACCTGTTCCCTATCTTTTCCCCTGATTAGAGTCCCTATTTCTCCCCTTGTTTTCCGTTTCTGTCCTGTCGGATCCTTGTATATTGTTCACCGTGCTGTGTCTTTGTATCGCCCTGTCGTGTCGTGTTTCCCTCAGATGCTGCGTGGTGAGCAGGTGTCTGAGTCTGCTACGGTCAAGTGCCTTCCCGAGGCAACCTGCAGTTTATTATCGAGTCTCCAGTCAGTTCTCGTGATTACGAGTGAAATTGTTTTTATGCTTTATTTACCGCTCCGATTTGTCTAGGAGTATTGCTATTTCCTTAAACTGGATTAAAGACTCTGTTTTCGCCAAGTCGCTTTTGGGTCCTCATTCACCAGCATAACAAAAAGGCCGTGACAACAAAAAGACAACAGTCACACAGTGGCGGAATAAATTCTACTAAACATTTTTTGTTTCATCACAAAACCAGAGAGCAACATCTGTCTGGTGAAGTCCAAAAAGCAAATATTGCATGTAACAAACATGGTCAAGTAAGTTAATGTTTTCGACAACTACTGATTTAGAACAACGGAGTTACCACAAGTCAGCACAAAGACAACTGGAGCAGTGCCGTTATTTCTGCACCATTCATTTGCAAATCAATTCATAAAAAATCCTACAATATGATTTTCTGGATTTTTTTCCCTCATTTTGTCTGTCATAGTTGAAGTGTACCTATGATTAAAATTACAGGCCTCTCTCATCTTTTAAGTGGGAGAACTTGCACAATCTGTGGCTGACTAAATACTTTTTTGCCCCCCTGTATATGCTTAGTTTAACACACTGAAAACAAACTTAAAGATACCAAAAACAATTGAGTCCAATCAATGTTGTTGAATAACATGTTGCTGTTCATGGCACTGATTTCTCTCTCTGTGTGTGTGCATGCAGGTAAAACATTTTTTTTGACTCACCCTACTTTTATTAGACTAGTTGAACGCCAATGCCATCCAACTCTCCATCATAGAGTATGCTTTTATTTTTTGTTGTCATATGCTACCTAGTTAAAATGCTTGCTAGCCTAACTTCCTCGCACGGGCAACAATTCACCAGCTAAATTAGCTACCTAGTTAACGTGAGCCTAAAAGGGCTAGTCTACATCTAGAACTTCAATCATCTCAGGCCAGTGGCAAAAAAATAGTTATGCTTAGATCAGAACCGCTGCCATAATCATTTGCCTGTAAAGAGAATTAAGTCAAGACCACAAGTTCAAATCCCCATCTCCATCCATGGCTTAGGAAAGGGCCGATTTTGAAAGCAAGCTATTGCAGGACTTCAACATTGGTTTGGTGTGAAGCCAAATCCAAACTGGCCTCCCTTGGGCTGTGTTTTCCTGCACCAGGACAACCCACAGTCGAGCTCAGCTGAACACTGATTGGCTAATTATTTTATAATTGTTTTATCAAGGGAGGCCAACTGCTTGCAGGCATCAATCAACCAAATGTTACTGTAGAAAAGGCCCATGGAGTTGGTGGAATACTCCTTTAATTAATTGCCATTTACTCAGCTGGGCCAGGGGCGCTTTAATTAGGTCAGGTGGAAATGTCCTACAGATCTCAACTCTATAAAAGGAGGAAATTGCCATCGCCTGATCTCGCTGCTTTCTCTTCCCTAAATCCATCTGATCCATTGGAGAGTCTACTGGGTATTCACAGTCATCTGTCAGAACGCTACAAATACCAAGTACTAATGGATCATTTGCGGTTTCCAAGTGCATACAGGCTGGCCCAATCCTTTATGCATTCCGCAACACCATACACGACAGCTCTCCAGGCCCTGAAGGCAAGATATGGTGAGCCACGTCAGCTAGTCCAGAATGAACTAAACAACATCCTGAACACGTCTCCAATTAAAATGGGAGACCATGCTGCCTTCCAAGAATTCTCCCTGGCTGTCCAATCCCTGACCTCTATGCTCCAATCCGTTGAAGGAGAAGACGGGAACGAGCTAAAATGTGGCTCCCACGTGGACAGGCTTCTTAGCAAACTTCCAGTGTACCTCAGAGACAGTTTCATTGAACATTGTTTGAATAAGGGCATCCTGAAAGAAGGCTCGAGAAGCACCTATGCTCTCAGAGACCTGGCCACATGGTTGGAGGTGAAGGCAAAGGCGAAGAGCATCGCTCACCAGGCCACAATCTCCGCCATAGCCACAGGGGGAAGGAAGGAGTTTGAACGCCAGCAGGGACAGAACAGGCCAAATCCCACTACCATGTACTTAAATAGTGAGGCCGGAGAGGAACCTGGGAAAAGACCCCTCTCAAGAGCAAGAACATCAAATTCCAGCCTTACTGCCCATATTGCAATATTAAGGGGCACTTCCTTGGCTCATGCCCCAGAGTAAAAAGCTCACTCAAACTCAATTGAAGGCCTGGATCACTTCAGGCGAGCGATGCTACAAGTGTGCCCGTAGCCATAAGGTGGAGACCTGCACATTGAGGAAACCCTGCAACCGCTGTGAAGAAATCCATCTCACCGTGTTGCATGATCTATTTCCCCAAGCAAAGAAGGAGCAGAGTATGCTCATGGTAGGAGCTGCAAAGGAGCTGTATCTCGACCAGCAGAACCGATCTCCAAGGGTCATGTTGAAGGTGGTCAAGGTCACTCTGCAAAGTGAAGGGAGAAGCATTGATACATTCGCCGTTCTAGATGATGGGTCAGAAAGAACAATCATTCTCACAGCGGCCACCCGTCAGCTTAACCTGGAAGGGACCCCCGAGACCCTTAATCTCAGAACGGTGCGACACGATGTTATCCAAATGAAAGGCTCTGCTGTAACCTTCAGCATTTCACCTTCAGGAAACAGGGGCGTGGCCTATAACATCACCAATGCCTTCACGGCAGATGGCTTGAATCTCGCAGAGCACTCCTGCCCGGTAAGTGTTCTACAGAAACAATATCCTCATCTACGAGGATTGCCTCTTCCTAACCTGGCCAGAGTAGCACCACTTATCCTGATTGGGTCAGATCACCCACATCTCGTCACCCCGACTGAGCCTATACGAGCTGGACCAGAAGGAGGACCCATTGCTGTCCATACATCCTTGGGTTGGGCTGTGAAAGGTCCATCCCATCTACTTCTCTCCACCCAAGCTGTACAGTCACAGCAAGTCCTCTTCACCAGAAGCAATCCAGATGCAGCCACTGACCTCCTTCGGAATGTTGAGATGCTATGGAAGATGGACACCTTCTCCAACCGGAAGCTACAGGAGGTCACTCGCTCGAAAAATGACTCCTATGCATTAGACCTCCTGGAGAAGAGCACCACCACCACTGAAATGGATGGCGTTCGCAGGTATGCAACCCCACTGCTACGGGTGCCCAACCATCCTCCTCTGGCAACCATGACACGGGCTGTACTCCCACTACTGCGTGGAACAGAGCGACGCCTGGTGAAGAATCCTGAGCTTGCAGAAGTTCATAACCGAGAGATTCATAACCTTGTGAAGGCAGGCTACGTCACTGAAGTGACAGCTCATGAAGAGGGAAACGCACTCGGTGAATCCTGGTATCTCCCTCACCTTATCCAGCAACATGGTGGGAAGTATAGACTTGTCTTCAACTGTTCATTCCAAGCAGCTGGTCAAAGCCTGAATGACTGTCTACTCCCCGGACCAACCTTAGGTCCTTCCTTGCTCGGTGTCCTTCTCCGGTTCCGGCAGCACTCTACAGCCATCAGTGGAGACATCAAAGCCATGTTTCATCAGATTCGTTTACTGCCTTCCGACACCAAACTGCTCCGGTTCATATGGCGAAATATGGAACGAGATGCAGAGCCCACAATCTATGAATGGCAGGTACTCCCATTCGGCACCACCTGCAGTCCTTGCTGTGCCATATACGCTCTGCAGAGACACGCACGGGAGCATCCAGAGAGTGACCCAGAAGTATTGGATTCAGTGGAAAATGCCTTCTATGTGGATAACTGCTTACAAAGCATCCCATCCACGGCTGAAGCGAAATCACTCCTTGATAAAGTGCGGAATCTCCTGTCCAAAGGGGGATTTGAGGTCCGACAGTGGGCTAGTAACAGAGCGGAGGTTATCCAGCACCTCCCGCCACAAGCTAGGTCCAGTAGCAGTGAACTATGGCTAACGCAGTCTGGTGCTAGCCCAGAAGAGCCCACTCTAGGACTGAGGTGGAGCTGCCTACCGGATACCCTGGGGTATAAGCACCGCTCATCCCCGAGTACCGAAAACCCCCACTCTGCGCACCATCTATCGGACCCTGGCCAGTCAATACGATCCCCTTGGGTATATCCTGCCATACACAACACGGGCCAAAGTCTTAGTCCAGGACCTGTGGCAGACCAAGAGGGACTGGGATGAACCAATCCACCCAGCTGACCTAGTGGAACGATGGATCTGTTGGGAAACTGAGTTAACGGAGCTCTCTGATGTCCAAATGCCAAGATGTTATGTACCATCCTGTGTTGACCAACTGGGATCATGCCTGGAACTGCATGTGTTCTGTGACGCTGGAGCGAGCTTATGGGGCGGTTTCCTATCTTAGAGTGGAGGATAAGGCAGGCCACACCCATGTCTCCTTTGTCATGGCCAGGTCCAGGGTCGCACCCAAGAAGCAGTTGTCAATGCCTAGGCTGGAACTCAGTGCTGCCCTTTCCGGAGCCCAGTTGGCCTCTACCTTGCGAGCCGAGCTCACCTTGCCAATCCAAAGGATCATCTACTGGAGTGATTCGACCACTGTATTGACATGGCTCAAGTCGGAGTCCTGCAGGTATAAGGTGTTTGTCGGGACTCGCATTGCGGAAATCCAAGACCTAACAGAAGTCCAGGACTGGAGGTATGTTGATAGCATAAACAATCCTGCTGATGACATTACTAGAGGTAAAACCCTTAAGGAATTGGCTAAACCCCATCGCTGGAGCTTGGGACCACCATTCTTGTCCCAACCAGAGAACGAGTGGCCGACAGCCCCCAGGCGTGCGGCCCCTCCGCAACCAACTGAAGCTCATGAGTTAAGGAAGTCCGCCCAATGCTACAGTATTTCTACGGAACCAACAACGGCTCTCCCTGACCTAACACAATCCCAAACACTGCCGGATCTGATCACAGCCACAAACCAGACCTCAGATGGGGTGGCTTCTATACCTACCTCCCTCGCGGCAGAGACACTACTCCTCCAGCAAGCACAAGCAGTTAGCTTCCCTGAGGAGTTAAAAGCTCTGAAAGCCGGTAGGGAAGTGGCTAAGGGCAGCCGTCTTCTCTCTCTTGACCCAGAATATGATCCAATCCTTGGAGTGATCAGAGTCGGAGGAGGCTGCGCCAAGCGGAGGTTTTGGACCCAGATGCTATCCACCCAATTATCCTCGACTCCAGACACCCTCTTACCAGGCTCCTCATCAAGAGTTATGATGAGCGGCTTCTCCACCCAGGGCCAGAGAGGGTCTATGGGGAGATGAGGCGGAAGTACTGGATAATTGGAGGACGAGGAGCCATTCGTAAGCACCAATACGCCTGCGTAGAATGTCAGAGATGGCGGGCTGGAGCTACGGTGCCCAAAATGGCAGATTTACCCCCTGCTCGCTTGCGCCTCCTTAAACCACCCTTCTGGTCAACAGGAGTAGATTGCTTCGGCCCCTTGATGATCAAGTTAGGTCATCGTGTGGAAAAGCGCTGGGGCATTCTATTCAAGTGTATGACAACCAGATGTGTCCACCTGGACCTACTGGAGAGTTTGGATACGGAAGCCTTCCTCATGGCCCTACGGCGGTTTATCTCCCGACGGGGGAAACCCTACGAGATCCTGGCTGACAGAGGTACGAACTTCAAGGCAGGAGAAGCCAGGTTAGAGGAAGCCTTCCAAGCCATGGAACCCAGCCTCCAGGATCAGCTGATGGACCAACAACTCTCATTCAAATTTAACCCTCCAGGCGCTCCTCATTTTGGAGGAACATGGGAGCGAGAGATCAAATCTGTAAAGACGGCCTTACAGTCGTACTAGGGGACCAAACTGTCACTGAAACTGTCTTGAGGACTGTCCTGATAGAGGTGGAAGGGATTCTGAACTCCAAACCCTTGGGATATCTCTCTGCAGACATCGCTGACCCGATCCGGTTACACCGAATATGCTCTTGATGGGACGTCGAGATGCGTCACTTCCTCAAGCCATGTATGCTGATACCAACCTCGTAGGCAGACGCCGGTGGCGACACAGCCAAATCTTAGCTGACCATTTTCTACCAAGTCTACAGCACAGAGGGAAATGGCGGAGAGAAATGGCCAGCCTGGAAACTGGCCAAGTAGTAATGATGGTGGACCCTCAGCTGCCTCGAGCCTCCTGGCCGGTGGGCCGTATAACTAAGACCATGCCTGGGACCGATGGTCGTGTTAGATCAGTGGAAATCCAGGTGAAGAACCGGACATATATCCGGCCAGTTGCCCGACTGATTCCTCTCCCTGAGATGACAGAGGATGGGGAGCAATGAGCCTTTTTGAGGAATGTGGAAATTAACAAATTTCCGGGGTGGCTGTAGAAAAGGCCCATGGAGTTGGTGGAATACTCCTTTAATTAATTGCCATTTACTCAGCTGGGCCAGGGGCGCTTTAATTAGGTCAGGTGGAAATGTCCTACAGATCTCAACTCTATAAAAGGAGGAAATTGCCATCGCCTGATCTCGCTGCTTTCTCTTCCCTAAATCCATCTGATCCAGAAGTTCTGTGCGTCCATGAATCCACGTAAGTCCACCGACTCTTACCTTTCATCTGAATGATCTGTGGTGATCGGGAGAGTGGGCCATTCAGTTATTGTTTATAGTTATCACCGCGGAGCGGCTTGGAGCGCACGCTTCAAACATATTGTGTAATGTGAATTGTTAATAATGACTGCTATGATTTGATCTTTGATTATGAATTTGATTGTATACATGTTATTTGTTTCCTTTGTGATGCAGCACAGACTACCAGTAAATATACCACTTTATGGTTAAAGGAATTCCTGCCTCAGTCTCATACATTCCTCTGTCACCTGACACGTGACCACCTGTTCACCTTCACTGTCAGTCATCCTACCTGTCCAGCAACCCACACAGATTCCACTAATCTTTCAGTTACGACCAAAACATGTCATACTCTTTTGGTCCAGACAGCACCCGATACATGGGCTACACATACTGAGACAGAGGGGCACGTGTCCCTCGCTCAGATGATTTCTCCTGTGAGATTCAGCCACTTGCAAACTAATTTAAAATTTACGAAAACACAAGGGAGATAATTTTTATTAGTCAAATATTTGGGTAAGCCTGGCTTCCCTTGGCAACCATGAATACACGTCACAGCTCATAATATATCATTCTAAAACAATTTCTACGTGTTTTGTGTGAATGGGCATGATCATACGATATTAAATGTTTAATTTAGGTAATGTATAGGATCTAATGTAATATTTGAAAAATGTATTTTGGCAAGCTTAGATTTATCCAAAGATGAATCTTATCCAGTACAAATGATGGAATTGGAAATACATGCAACACTATAAACGCCAAGCCATTGTCAGAGTTCAGCAGAACAACAATAATCAGGGTTGGTGAGTAACTGCATGTAATCTGATTACAAAAAAACCTAGCTGTAATCCGTTACGTTACCAGCAAAACTATTGTAATCAGATTACAGCTACTTTACTTTTTTTGTTGATGATTACTTTTTGGATTACTTTTACATTCAGAAAGAATGTTTGAGAAAAATACATTGTCATCTTTCTGTTTTCTCTGCCATTCAATTCAGCATTGAAAAAAGGCGCAAGTTTAAATTAGTTCCGCCTGCAAATCTGACCACAAATCAGAGACCTCTATGATGACAAACACCAAATGTGTTTAATGGATCATTTGTGTCTTCTTATAATCCATTTTAAGGGCAAAGTAATCCAAAAGTAACTGAAGGTAAGTAGGGGGGTGAAATGGATAAAAAAAAAAAATCATTATCAAAATGCCTATGTGGAATACAAAGATGCTGGCCCATGTTGACACACTTAAAACTGCTGTGCCTGTCAACAACTACCATCACTCGTTTAAAGGCACTTAAATATTTTGCCTTGTCCATTCACCCTCTGATTGGCACACATACACAATCCATGTCTCAATTATCTTCAGGCTTAAAAATCCTTATTTAGTTTGTTTCCTCCCCTTCATCTACAATAATAGAAGTGGATTTAACAAGTGATGTCAATAAGGGATCATAGCTTTCACCTGGATTCACCTGGTCAATCTATGTCATGGAAAGAGGTGTTCGTAATGTTTTGTACACTTGGTGTATTGTGGTGCAGTGTGCTAAACCACTGAGGATGAAAGTAGACGACTGGGGTACAAATCTTGAAATCAATTAACATTACATTACGAAAATGGTTAGTTTGTAGATTATGTTTTTTTTCTTTATTCATAAAAACTAGTCTGCGAAATGTATAGGCCTAGCCTACGTTTCACATGAAACACGGCTATTAGTCGTGTTTGCTTACGACTCAAACGGCATCGATTTCAGAACCAGTGAACTGGACAGCTCCCCTAACTGGATCATGTGAAAAACCGAACACGCCCCAAATGAAACTCTTAGCTGTCGCTCTTACAGGTTCACTACATGTTTGTTAGGAAATACTTTAAAAAAGGCTCATAAATAACGATGCATCTGGTACAATCATTATAATTCTTAAGTTATATCGCAACTGGGAAATGAGGCCCTGGCTCATTGTTTTATCTGTGGCAGCGCCATTAAAGCCATCTACATTTTGAAGTTGTCCATTTTCTTCTTCTACTACTTCTGAGTTGGCAAATAAACTGAAAAGGGTGCATACTGCCACCTGTAATTATGGAAGGTTTTCTCAGGAGTATAATTAATTGGCTGAGCTCTCCTGATGACCCAGATGGAATCATGTGATCCTTCCTTAAAACCCCTTAGGAAGTCCCACCCAGTTGACAACTTCCAAATGGTGAAAGGAAAGTCCTCAATGGCGCTGCCCATGCTAAAAAAGGATTTGGGGCACTCAGGTCCTCAATCGATCTCTCTGCTCCAACCTTACCGCTTGATGTGTGCCAAAGGTATTCCGCGAATTTGACTCAGATTTTTTTTAATGCACACAGCATTCGATGAAAATCCTGGCTGGTTCTACTCTAGTCGTTGGCATAGGTGCAACCTGATATTGAATTTGGACATGTTGAAAAGTTGTTTTACCTCTGAATGTCTGATGTGTGACGACCCTCCCACTCTGTCTGCCGTATTCTGTCTTTGTTCTTGTTTCCTTATTAGGATGACGGTGGGCGGAGTTGAGAGGGTCGTCAGCTACATGGGAAACACCTGGGCCAGGTATCTCCCAGGATAAATAGACCTCTTCCACATTCATGGAGGAGACTCTCTCCATGCAGACACCTGTTGTAGATTCTGTTGTGGTTCTTGGTGGCCTTTTGTTTGTTTGCTTTGGCACCTTTCATCACCCTGCATTATCACATTCATGCATGCAAAACACTCACTTACACTACTGATTACTGATTACACACACCATTGTATATTATACTTAGTTACTTATTTAATAAATATAGATTTTGCTACTCCTTATCTCCACGTTGTCTCCCTTTGTTACGGGCTTTGAGCCGGTTCGTGACAGATGCTATTTGCATGTCATGACAATGCCGTTTAATTTGGAAATGGTCATTGAATAAACTATAGGCTATGGTCAATGTCCACGACGTTATTAATGAAGCTTTCAGTAATAGGTAGCAGCCTACTTGTAGATACAGGCTTTTGCACTGTAATGAAGGACACCATCACAATTCTAAACTTGCTATTCCTCTCAATTTGCTAGGTTAGCCGCCGAAATATCTTGCACTTTTTTGACGTCGACACACGTTGTCGATACCTTTTTAAGGGCTTGGCTGTTTCAAGTCAGTTGTGACTTGTAGCTGCACCAAAGCAAACGCCTGCACATTCACAGCCAATTTCACCACCTGGGCTATAGGCTACTGCAGCAGTGGAATTGAGAGTAGGCTACTAGTTTGTATCGGGTCCGATATTTGCAACTGGTGATACTTATTGCCATGAAGGATTTAATTCGTTTTATTAGCACAGTTGGTATGGCTTGGACGAATTTTCTCAGTGCCATTTAAGATACGGTCGGAAAGATCGCCGTGAAACTCCACATCTTCAGATTCTGCTTAATTTGTTAGATACAACGGGTGACAAGACATGAGCATGGATACAACTGTGAATTCAGGAAGAAATTCCGAGAAATCTCACCTCGTGCACGAGACGAATGCCAAAATGTATTCACTGAAAAGGTAATGCCATTTTTTTCCCTTCATGTTTGAGTTGTGATTATTTCATATGAAGCAAAAATAATATAGATGTTGTGATATTTGGTTAATTCTACATGCCATATTCCGATATTTAGGTTGCGCATTAGCCTACAAAGAGGGAGAATATATTTGTACAATTATACAAATACAGTAGACTGGTCTATTTTATTTTATGCAGTAATATTAAGGGTTTATTAAACTGAAAATATTTAGGCTACGGTGCAGGGCAGTACTGTAGGTGTACACTTTATCTTGTGTTGTGATTGTTTTAAACTGTAGTTAGTGTAGCGTATTGTAATTGTTGGAGACATAGGCAACCAAAACCAAACTGATAGTCCTGTTTCTGAAAACATGCGGTAATGCAACGAAAATGTATGTTTCCACGAAGTAGGCTCCACATACCATGCGGGGATAGCTCACGCTGCACATAGAAGACATTCATATTTGTAGCCTATAATTTCCAAGGTTCCAGTGTAATAACCGTAGTTGCCGAATTTAGCTTTATTCACGCTGAGTCTATTCTTAATTAATAACCTGTCCGGGTGCTGCCAATAAGCAGGCAGTGTGTGAAATGTTTTGTCTGAATGAACAAATCATTTCCATGCTTGGCTTCATTTTGGACATTATTTGACGGATGGCCCGAGGGAAGTTCCATGATCACTGGTAAAAACGAATCTCTCATTACGAGATCTGATGGGAGTTTGGCGAAACACCCTGAGACCTTAGCAATTATATTAACTCATTTTAAGTAATAGTAAAAATAAGTGCTTTTCACTGGGCGTTTGCAGATGTTTATCCGTCACTTTTAAAATGTTCAGATACAAAATTGTAGACAATTTTATTTAGTGAGCTATATTTTTGTAAAATTACAATGTGCTGCCAATAGATTTAAGAAAATCCTTGAAATAATTATCTATTTAAAATGTGCATGGGGGGGAAAGTCATGTTTATATAAAGAAATAGACAAGCTAAATGGATTATTAGGTCTACCTATTTGTGTAAAAAAAAAAGCTAAATACAAAATAGTCTAACCTAAACGAAAACTATTACTCTATTTTAGTAGCCTATGGGTTTAATATTTGATTCCCAATGGTATAGCAATTGTAAT